>NC_047114.1:2583253-2883253 GCF_902500255.1 Thalassophryne amazonica | reverse complement strand
TAAAGACATGGATGACCTCTAATTTCCTGCTTTTAAACTCAGATAAAACTGAAGTTATTGTACTTGGCCCCACAAATCTTAGAAACATGGTGTCTAACCAGATCCTTACTCTGGATGGCATTACCCTGACCTCTAGTAATACTGTGAGAAATCTTGGAGTCATTTTTGATCAGGATATGTCATTCAAAGCGCATATTAAACAAATATGTAGGACTGCTTTTTTGCATTTACGCAATATCTCTAAAATCAGAAAGGTCTTGTCTCAGAGTGATGCTGAAAAACTAATTCATGCATTTATTTCCTCTAGGCTGGACTATTGTAATTCATTATTATCAGGTTGTCCTAAAAGTTCACTAAAAAGCCTTCAGTTAATTCAAAATGCTGCAGCTAGAGTACTGACGGGGACTAGAAGGAGAGAGCATATCTCACCCATATTGGCCTCTCTTCATTGGCTTCCTGTTAATTCTAGAATAGAATTTAAAATTCTTCTTCTTACTTATAAGGTTTTGAATAATCAGGTCCCATCTTATCTTAGGGACCTCGTAGTACCATATCACCCCAATAGAGCGCTTCGCTCTCAGACTGCAGGCTTACTTGTAGTTCCTAGGGTTTGTAAGAGTAGAATGGGAGGCAGAACCTTCAGCTTTCAGGCTCCTCTCCTGTGGAACCAGCTCCCAATTCAGATCAGGGAGACAGGCACCCTCTCTACTTTTAAGATTAGGCTTAAAACTTTCCTTTTTGCTAAAGCTTATAGTTAGGGCTGGATCAGGTGACCCTGAACCATCCCTTAGTTATGCTGCTATAGACGTAGACTGCTGGGGGGTTCCCATGATGCACTGTTTCTTTCTCTTTTTGCTCTGTATGCACCACTCTGCATTTAATCATTAGTGATCGATCTCTGCTCCCCTCCACAGCATGTCTTTTTCCTGGTTCTCTCCCTCAGCCCCAACCAGTCCCAGCAGAAGACTGCCCCTCCCTGAGCTTGGTTCTGCTGGAGGTTTCTTCCTGTTAAAAGGGAGTTTTTCCTTCCCACTGTCGCCAAGTGCTTGCTCACAGGGGGTCGTTTTGACCATTGGGGTTTTACATAATTATTGTATGGCCTTGCCTTACAATATAAAGCGCCTTGGGGCAACTGTTTGTTGTGATTTGGCGCTATATAAAAAAATTGATTGATTGATTGATTAAATGGACTGCATTTATATAGCGATTTTCCATCTGCATCAGACGCTCAAAGCGCTTTACAATAATGCCTCACATTCACCCTGATGTCAGGCTGCTGCCATACAAGGTGGTCATTACACACCGGGAGAAACTAGGGGATTAAAGACCTTGCCCTTAGTGATTTTCCGGTTGAACCGAGGATCCTCTGGTCTCAAGCCCAGCACTTAACCACTAGACCATCACCTCCCCTGTCAGAGTTAATCGTCAGACTTTCAGAGTGTCTATATAAGCTCAGAACCAATGAGTATATCAGGTTTGTTGAACAGGGAAGGGTGGAGACAAATGCGGGACTCAACACAGTAGCTCTGGTTCAAAGAGGTGTTTACTGAATTAATCAGGGAGGTCCGGCACACAGAGAGGCAGTCCAAAAACAGCAAACAGATCAGAATCATCAGGCAAATGGTGTGGTAGGGATAAACAGGCAGGTGGTCAAAACACAACGTGGCAGCAGGACTTGAATAACACAAAGGAACAGAGCTAGAAGCGATGGCACAAGGTGCAACGATCAGGCAAATTATAAGTGCAACCAGTGAAGTTTAAATGTACCTACTAATGAGCTACAGATTGGAAAAACCTGTGGAAAGATCCAGAACAGGGTGTGGCCCAAACAGAGTGTGACGCCCTCCACCAAGCACCAAGCAAGACAGACAAGAGAAATAAGGACAGATAAAGCCCAAGCAGAAAACACCCAGCAAGAGAAGTCACAAATACAGCACAAACCAAACTCCACTTAATCAGACCATTACAACAATGCAGGAACTGCACAGAAATGAAACAGACACCCAAACTAGGCATGGCAGAAAACCGGATGACACACAGTACATGACAGAGTATTATTTTAACACTTTTACACTGGTTAGCATTTTAACATTATAAATGAAGTACCGGTGAATCTTAACTCTGCAAGCGTGATGCTGCAAGTGTTAATTTTGACTCTTTTGAAGTGTCTATAAGGATCTACATTGTTCAACTCTTAGTTTAACCTTATGTAGGGTTAGCATTTTAGCACCATAAATATTAACTCTGTGAGTTAAAATAACTCTGTAAGAGTTCATCTCCAGACTTTCAAAGTGTCTATGTGGGTCCACATTTAAAAGGGCTAATAGTAAAACAGACATTGTTAATCAAGCTCTATTAGTTGCAGATACTTAGGAAATGTGTTTTTTGGACTACAGTGATGTCATTTCCTGACGTTTTAGTGACACTGCCATGACGCCGCTTATACCGCTATGATTAGCTGTTCGCTATAAACTGCAGATCACCCCTCGCTGGCTCTACTGGTTGGGGAGATATTTTGTAAAAATGATTTTGAACAATTATGACATCATTTCATGATATCTTTGTGATGTCATGACATTACACAATTTGATTACAGATGGTTTGCTAATTGATAGGAACTTTACATCAACACTCTCAACTTGTTTGTTTGTGGAGATACAGTAGTGTTCAGAATAATAGTAGTGCTATGTGACTAAAAAGATTAATCCAGGTTTTGACTATATTTCTTATTGTTACATGGGAAACAAGCAGGGGCGGTCTGGAGGTGGGCCGACCGGCCAGCCACCCGGGGCGGCATCGTGGGGGGGGCACGAGTGTGCGAAAAAAAAAAACGGTAAAAAAAAAAACAAAAAAACGAGGTGGGGGGTTGTCCTGACGGGGGAGTTCGGGGTTACATTACGGCAGAGTGCCCCCCCCCTCCCCCCATCTCACCTCTCGTGTTAGGTGAACAACGCTGCACAGTGCAGAGTTTGTGCAGGGGGAGGGGGGAATCAATCAATGTTTGGAGGAGGAGGTGGTCGAAATGGAGTAAGACATAATCATGGATAGGAAACGAGCAAAGCCATCAGGTGCTCAATTTCGAAAGAAAAAGAAAGAAGAAGAGGAGAAACGAGCAAAGGAAAAAGGTATGTATTGATTTATGAATTCCCGCAGCTTCACAGTGCTTTAAACAATGTGGATGCTGAACGTCCACAGAGTTCAATAGCGACACAAAGACTGCAGCGAAACGAGACGAGTCATTGGATAAATGCTGGGCTTTGTCCCGCCCATCGGACGCTCAGTGTGTCTGGGGGTCTATGGGGCAGTGGGCGGGCCTCGGCTGGCCCGGACGCTCAGCTTCTGCATGATGATTGGATGATCTGTCTGAGGCTGAATCCCTTTTTGATTGACAGCGAAATGAGCGAATCAGCGATCTTTTGGTGTAAACATCCGTGGGAGCATTTTTTTTTTTATTTTCATTCTGTTCTGAGTTGAACCGGAGACTTTCTTAATCCTCTTAGCGGCATTTTCTTTGTTAAAAACGACTAGTGACAAATCGAGCTTCTATTTCTGGTGTTTTTTTTGTAGCTGCTTGTGTTTGCAGACTGACTTCTATCACTCTTTCTGACTTCTATCTCAGTTTCTGTCCCTACCGAGCAGCGGGTGCTGCTGAGCTCCTCCACCGTCACAAAGCACTCACAGGCGGACAAACTTCACACGAGCCTCGCGCCAGTCCCAGCTAGCGAGCTAGCTAGGTAGCAAGCTGCACATAATGGCAGACAATTTCAATGTTGTGGATTTTGGTGAAGCCATTTGATAGTCTTCCTTATGAAGAAGCCGTGGCTGCTGTCATGGCTTCAGCTCTCAATGGTTTGCAGGCCAAAGTTAAAGCAACAGCCCCCAGGTCAATGTTTGTGCATTGCTCTGCTCACAGACTGAATCTGGTTCTGTCTCAGGGGGCTAAATGCTTATCTGAGTGCAGAATATTTTTTGCATCACTCTCTGGGTTTGTCACATTTTTCTCTAAATCCACAAAGAGGATGTCTTTTCTTGAGTCTGCAGGCTGCTCAAGGTCACCCAGAAATGCTCCTACTGGATGGACTTTCACATCACAGATAGTGAGCACTGTGGCAAACAGTTATGATGCCTCCTGCAAACTTTTGTATATAGACTGTTTTCCTCTTACTTCTTTTTCACTTCTTGTTATTTATGACAAATTATTGTGGTTTGCCATTTTTGCCTTTAAACAGTGTTAACTTCTTCACTTGTTGCTTCCTGTTACTTATGATACACAATAGTGTTTGTTATTTCTTCTTATGTGTACATTAATGGGTATAGAATTTACCTCTGTCGTTAGTTCATTTATTTATGATACATGATTGCATTTTACCATTTTTGCCACTTTAACGTATAGGGGGTTTTTTTGTACATTTTTTGTCACTTCATGGTATTCTGTAATATACAGATTGTTTAACTTTTATTATTTATATGGTGGGACTTTAATGGCGGTTTAAGTCTTGTTCATTATGGTGAATGATACTCTATGATAATGCAAAGTGCACTCTGTTGGTCAAACTGAATAACGTGCAATATTTTGACCATCAGGTGGTGCTGTAGTGCAGTTGTGCTTTCTTAAATACCTGTACTGTACATAGTTGTAATATGAAGTCACTGAGTCTTTTGTTTTTTTATGTTCAAAAACTTTATTGAAGTAATTATTGTTTATCTTTGTGTTTGTTATTGCAGCAGTCATTAAAACCGGAAATTTGTTCTTGAAAATAGCTGTTGCGAGTTAATTTGTGGGATTGTGGGTGTTCTGGACGAAGTTAGTGTTTTCATGGGTGGTGGGGCGGAGGTGGTGGCCACGTTAGTGTGCGCGGTGGGGGGGGGGGGGGGGCACACGCAGGGGGTTTCTCCCGGGGAGTACATCACTCTAGGACCGCCACTGGAAACAAGGTACCAGTAGATTCAGTAGATTCTCACAAATCCAACAAGACCAAGCATTCATGATATGCACACTCTTAAGGCTATGAAATTGGGCTATTAGTAAAAAAAAGTAGAAAAGGGGGTGTTCACAATAATAGTAGTGTGGCATTCAGTCAGTGAGTTGGTCAATTTTGTGGAACAAACAGGTCTGAATCAGGTGTCCCCTATTTAAGGATGAAGCCAGCACCTGTTGAACATGCTTTTCTCTTTGAAAGCCTGAGGAAAATGGGACGTTCAAGACATTGTTCAGAAGAACAGCGTAGTTTGATTAAAAAGTTGATTGGAGAGGGGAAAACTTATACACAGGTCCAAAAAGTATAGGCTGTTCATCTACAATGATCTCCAATGCTTTAAAATGGACAAAAAAACAGACGCGTGGAAGAAAACGGAAAACAACCATCAAAATGGATAGAAGAATAACCAGAATGGCAAAGGCTCACCCATTGATCAGCTCCAGGATGATCAAAGACAGTCTGGAGTTACCTGTAAGTGCTGTGACAGTTAGAAGACGCCTGTGTGAAGCTAATTTATTTGCAAGAATCCCCCGCAAAGTCCCTCTGTTAAATAAAAGACGTGCAGAAGAGGTTACAATTTGCCAAAGAACACATCAACTGGCCTAAAGAGAAATGGAGGAATATTTTGTGGACTGATGAGAGTAAAATTGTTCTTTTTGGGTCCAAGGGCTGCAAACAGTTTGTGAGACGACCCCCAAACTCTGAATTCAAGCCACAGTTCACAGTGAAGACAGTGAAGCATGGTGGTGCAAGCATCATGATATGGGCATGTTTCTCCTACTATGGTGTTGGGCCTATATATCACATACCAGGTATCATGGATCAGTTTGGATATGTCAAAATACTTGAAGAGGTCATGTTGCCTTATGCTGAAGAGGACATACCCTTGAAATGGGTGTTTCAACAAGACAATGACCCCAAGCACACTAGTAAACCAGCAAAATCTTGGTTCCAAACCAACAACATTAATGCCTCACAGATGTGAAGAAATCATGAAAAACTGTGGTTATACAACCCCTGGCAAAAAATTATGGAATCACCGGCCTCGGAGGATGTTCATTCAGTTGTTTAATTTTGTAGGAAAAAAGCAGATAACAGACATGACACAAAACTAAAGTCATTTCAAATGGCAACTTTCTGGCTTTAAGAAACACTATAAGAAATCAGGAAAACAAATTGTGGCAGTCAGTAACGGTTACTTTTTTAGACCAAGCAGAGGGAAAAAATATGGAATCACTCAATTCTGAGGAATAAATTATGGAATCACCCTGTAAATTTTCATCCCCAAAACTAACACCTGCATCAAATCAGATCTGCTCGTTAGAGTGCATCTAAAAAGGAGTGATCACACCTTGGAGAGCTGTTGCACCAAGTGGACTGACATGAATCATGGCTCCAACACGAGAGATGTCAATTGAAACAAAGGAGAGGATTATCAAACTCTTAAAAGAGGGTAAATCATCATGCAGTGTTGCAAAAGATGTTGGTTGTTCACAGTCAGCTGTGTCTAAACTCTGGACCAAATACAAACAACAAATAAATTTCCACAGTCATTGATGATATGGGGCTGCATGTCAGGTAAAGGCACTGGGGAGATGGCTGTCATTACATCATCAATAAATGCACAAGTTTACGTTGATATTTTGGACACTTTTCTGATGTTTAAGGATGATGAAATAATTTTTCAAGAAGATAATGCATCTTGCCATAGAGCAAAAACTGCGAAAACATTCCTTGCAAAAAGACACATAGGGTCAATGTCAATGAGCAGATCTGATTTGATGCAGGTGTTAGTTTTGGGGATGAAAATTTACAGGGTGATTCCATAATTTATTCCTCAGAATTGAGTGATTCCATATTTTTTTCCTCTGCTTGGTCTAAAAAAGTAACCGTTACTGACTGCCACAATCTTTTTTTCTTGATTTTTTATAGTGTTTCTTAAAGCCAGAAAGTTGCCATTTGAAATGACTTTAGTTTTGTGTCATGTCTGTGATCTGCTTTTTTCTACAAAATTAAACAACTGAATGAACATCCTCTGAGGCCGGTGATTCCATAATTTTTGCCAGGGGTTGTACAACTAAATACTAGTTTAGTGATTCACAGGATTGCTAAAAAAGCAGTTTGAACATAATAGTTTTGAGTTTGTAGCGTCAACAGCAGATGCTACTATTATTGTGAACACCCCCTTTTCTACTTTTTTTTTTTTTACTAATAGCCCAATTTCATAGCCTTAAGAGTGTGCATATCATGAATGCTTGGTCTTGTTGGATTTGTGAGAATCTACTGAATCTACTGGTACCTTGTTTCCCATGTAACAATAAGAAATATACTCAAAACCTGGATTAATCTTTTTAGTCACATAGCACTACTATTATTCTGAACACTACTGTATCTTGGAAAATATGTTGGGGGTTTTTTTCATGACCTCAACCTTTGACCAATCTGCTGACTGAGTGTATCTGCTCTCTGGTTTTTATTTTGTACTCAGGCAGTAGGGCACTGAGTGGGACTCGGTACTCTGATTCCTCTACTCTCTGCACCTTTAGTTCCAACTTTCTCGTCTTGGTACTTAATTTTCTGCGTGTCACCAAGATGGGAACATGAGAGAACAAATAAAACCAGTTTAGTTTTTCATTTTTCTCTTATTCTTTTTTAAAACTGTGAACAAACAACTTAAAAACAACCCATATTTCTATTCCGTTTCTGATTTGAAATGTAAAAACGCCCTCATTGATCCGTTTCATGGCTATCCTGCTCGGGATTCATGAACACGCTGCTTTGCTTCACTTTCATTCGTCTCTGCACTGTCGCACCTCCAGAGGAGTTGCACTTTAAACGCCTCGCTTAAGGGCAGCACTGTATAAACCTCTGAAGAGGGGAAAGCGTTCCTCGCCGTTTCTCCCCACTTTGATTTGACAAGATGAAGGATTCCAAACCTTCACAAACACCAGTGTCTATCCTCTCGGCTGGCTTCTCAGGGCGGCTGAGGTTTTTCCATCAGGCACAAAGTGATTGATATTACTGAGGAAGTTGGAATATGTTGGGAGACGGGAGTATGATGCTCGGCTTAAAGGGGCGCAAAAATAAAATGATGTGTCAAAAAGCGAAAGTGATGGAGGCAAAAAGCATGATGGCAAGGTTCAGGATAAGACTCTGTGAGGTAGACCTTATATCCTGTAGATAAAATACATAAACTGATGCTGTAATGGGTACATTATTGTTTACTACTATAACACTCCAGTACAGTATTGTCATATACTGTACTTTCTGTAATGATACACTATTGTATAACATGCTGTACTGGTTCATTGTACTATGCTATGCCACTCTGTACTATACCAGACAACATGCACAACTACACCATACTATGTTACACTTCGAAGTGTTATACCATACAACATGCAATACTACACCATAATATACTTCACAGTACTATAATCTGCCACTCTATTATAACCAGGCAACATGCAGTAATGTACGGTATGATACTATACTTCACGATAGATAGATAGATAAATAGACAGATAGATTAAAAAGTGAGGAAATGATGGTGATGATGGTAAAAATATTACAGTTATTTAAAATATGATAGTACTGTACAATACTCCTGTATTAAAACCGAGCATCATGCAACATTGTACAGTATGATACTATAAACTATAAACCATGCAAAATTATACAGTACCATACCATACTTCACCGTACTATACTATACCACTCTGTTATACCATGCAACATGCAATATTGTACAATATAACACTATGCTTCACAGTACTATAATATACAATCTATTATAACCAGGCAACATGTATAATGTACAGTATGATACTATATGTCATGATAGATAGATAGATAGATAGATAGATAGATAGATAGATAGATAGATAGATAGATAGATAGATAGATAGATAGATAGATAGATAGATAGATAGATAGATAGATAGATAGATAGATTAAAAAGTGAGCAAATGATGGTGATAATGGTAAAAATATTACAGATATTTAAAATATGATAGCACTATACAATACCCCTCTATTATAACCATACAACATTGTACAGTACGATGTGTAGCACATGGCCTCGATTCGCCCTAATTAAATAAATACATTGATGCTTTCTCAGCAAAAACCTGAGGTTTTGAACTGAGGATAGACTGTGTTTTCACTCCCAACTGAGAAATTCCTGAGTCCATCTGGAGGTGATCTTTGGAGACATCCCCATGGGCCTTCACACTTTGGGCTCCAGATCAACAGAACTGTAACTCAGAGTTCTTCAAAGGAGCCCTTGCTTATTGGTTAACCTTTGGTCACTATGAATTACATGACTGTACTGAACTTCCCCAGGCCAGGAAAATCCATCTTTTATGGCTTCACGCCAAGGCCAGAACCTCGTCAGACACTGCAAGAAGATCTCTTCCACGATAAGACGTGGCCATAAAACTTTGAGCCCTGACAACCAGCTATTATCTCTAGGTCTAAGTAAAGGAATAAAAAAATGCATCAGTATTCTTTAATTAATATATAAAAACTTCTAATGTTGTTTGTATTGATTATTCAAGCAAATACTTTGCATGTATTCCATTTAATTGATATGTGTTCCTTGCAACTGATGTGTGTTAAATGTGATGTTTCTGACTTATCCATGTTTTGATAACAGTGGAATATTCTGTTAACCAAATGGTGTGTGTAGGATGTGTTTAAGCATTTAATAACGTTTTATTCATCCCAAAAATGTCTTAGAACAAATAGTATGCCAAAATAGTTAATGTGTTTAAATAGTGGAATCATTTTTGTCTGCCTTTCTAACACATGAAGTTTTCTGTGAGATTATACACCCTAAATGGGCAGAGTTTAATGACATAAGTCCCCTTTAAAAAGTTAGAACAGAGTTCTCTCTTTCTCTCGACTTGCTTCTCAGCTCTTCTCGCCTCTCTTCCTCTCTTCTTTTTCTTTAAACACTTAACTTTATTTTTGGGTCAACAAGGCCCCAAGCTAAGCTATGCTAAGCTACCATGAGGCTTCATTCATTCATTTGCTGTTATTCTTTGATAACCTCTTAAAATAATAGCCTGATGCTTTTAAGGTTCGTCAAGTCTTTTGAATTTTTAAGAGAACTTCCGATCTCAACTTTTCAAAATAATAGCGAATTTACAGAAAAGTGACTTTCCTTTTCTGTATAACGCTGCTCTTAAAGTTTTATCTTTTTCCAAATTCACAAAGACTTTTAATCTGGCTCCAACAAACTTTTTAAAAGCTACTAGAAAGCATTTTCAACAAATGCCTTCCACCTCTGGAGTCCAGCAACCTGACGACGGTGGACCTGACTGCAAGCAGCCATCCTGTCGGTGAAACGAGCTGACCCTGTAGCCATTGGGATCACCTGGGGAGACCACTGAGTTAACCCCTGATGGATGCTCTGTCCGAACCACCTCTTCAACAGATTAGCTAAGTGACCCAGTTAAAGGTTCCAGAAAAAGGGTTTTGTTGTCAATGGATGCAAAGTAGCTTCTTTTTAAACATATTCATATGTTTGTTTAATAATTTTCTTAATAATAATTTGCTTCAAAATTCATCACTAAATTCTAATCAGATTTATTAAAGTCTTTAAGGTTTATCTCTATACTTTCTTCTGTCTCATGAGTAAGCAAATTGTGTCCATAAATGAACTTATTTAATCACTGTTCACTCAAAATGCCAGTAAACTGTTCATTTCTTGTATACTTGTAAATAAATTGTAAATATTTCTGCTGTGGTTCATTTTGTGTTCAGAAGGAAACCCTTGGTCAATCGTATTGTAGAATTCAGACTTTCAGACCCAAGACTGATAAATTAAATTGAGACTGATAAATTAATGAATGTTTAAATTAAAGTACCTATGCTTTAAGTAGGTGGTGCCCCGAGGATAATAATAATTATTAAACCCTAAAATTGTTAATTTTTGTAACCCATTAAATGAGGTCTAGGTCAATCTAATTCAATTTCAGAGTTTAACAATACTTTCGCTACATATTTTTGGTGCTCTCCATGAGGCCAATAACATATTGCGAGGCTTAACTACTCATTCACTATATTAAATTGCTGCCTCTGTGTGAGGTCCAATTCATTCCAAACAATTAAATTAATGTAATTTCATTACAGTTTATTTTGGGTGCACCTGTGTGAGATTTAGAAGTTCACTACATATTTTATATTGGTGCCCCATTGCGAGGCATGTAAATTCGCTATCGATGGTATAAACCAGGGGTGGCCAAGTTCGGCCACTCTCCTGACACTCTTAGTTGTCTCCCTCTTCCAACACACCTGAATCCAATGAAAGGCTCATTAAAAGTCTGCTGAGTCTTTCATTGGATTCAGGTGTGTTGGAGCAGGGAGACAACTAAGAGTGTCAGGAAGGTGGCTCTCGAGGACTGAACTTGGCCACTCCTGGTATAAAGTATAAACCATGCAGTACCATACCATAGTTCAGAGTACTACCACTCTGCATTATACCACACAAAAAACATACCCTGTACTGTACAAGGCATCACTCAAGAGATGTGAAAAGGTGGAAATTAATTTAAAAATTAGATTTGAAAGTAGCACAACAGTTACAGCTTCTGATCTTACAATCTTATCAGGTGGCGGCGTGCTGGCGATATAACACTTGATTTCTCCTCTTTCTCCTCGGACTGCGTACTGGACCACATCGCTGGAGATGATGGGCGGACCTGGTTGAGTGACATCAGACAGGTGAATGAAACGATCAGGTGAGGTCACCATGACATCACAGACACAGACGTTTATGTTGTTCATACACACGCGTGTGTCTATTTTCTCTGTTCTTTAGGAGGACTTCTTCAATAGATGGTGACAAAATGTTTTATTGAACTACTTCTTTGCTGTGACTTTGATTAGTTTGCTCACTGTAGGTTTCCTTGACTTAATAATTAGGTTATCCTTTTTACTCACTCTTTGTAAAGTTCTTTGGCTTTTAACTAGGAGACTTTATATTTTAACATAATAATATGGATAGTTCCTCTGACTTCAGCTTGGTATTTGGTTTCTTCAGACTTTAGTTTGCTCTACCCCCTCTTTGTTACCTTTTTCCAAGCTAGCGGTAGGATTCTATGACTTTAGAGATTTTATTTTAGTTTGATGACTCAGCTGTTTCCAACTTTAGCTTGCTAACATACTTACAGTTTTTGCCAACTGCTTACACCCAAAAAGTGAATGCTTAGACTAAAACTTCAAATCCAAAACATCTTGTAACAATAGCTAAAACACAATGTGACAATACCTTAAACACATTTTCTGCTTTACACTTTGCTTGCAATTCTTCAAAGACAGTAGTTGCAGAACATTACACACAGTTTCCTACATTAGACACTGAACTCAAAGATAAACTACCTTGTTATCATCGGGAAAACACTTCTAATAAAAATACAAAACACATCTGCCAACTGGAAATACTTATGCACACATCTGAAAACACACACAGAAAACTCACCACCAATCAGTCTGACATTTGGCATCACAAAACAGGGCTCAAGTAAAACATTTAGACAAATCTGCAACCATGCAGGCGATAAGACTAGATAAGATGAGAAAGAGGACAAAGAAGACAAAGAGAGGTACATGGACAAGGACAAAGACAAAGAAGAGCAAGAAGGAGAAATGTTTCAGATGAAATTCAAGCAACTTTGGTGGACCATGTGATCTACCACGGCCTCACACTGAGGGAGGCTGCACTCTAAAAAAGTTGCTGTCTCAGTGAGAAATATTGATGTAACAATTTGCATACATTTTTTTCTTTTGTTATTTCAATTTAGTTTGTTGTCGTTAGAGGTCCAGACGGTGTTTTAGCTATTGTTACAAGAAGTTTTGGATTTGAAGTTTTAGTCTAAGCGTTCACTTTTTGGGTGTAAGCAGTTGGCAAAAACTGTAAGAAAATCTATGGAAACTGTTACATCACTTTTTCTCATTGAGACGGGGGTTAATTTTTAGAGTGTGGACAAAGGATCCACTCAAACCTCAGCCACCGCACTGTACTGTCAAGTGTAATATCATTCTGATGTTACTGTACCATGTATATAAACTACAGTACTGTAAACTCTTGTCTGATTTGTTTTGAATTTGAACTATACGGTACTCTGTCTTTCTTTAGGTATTTCTAAGAAATTTCTATTTCTTTGTTAAAAAAAACGGAAATAACATTTTTGTTGCTAAATACTGTAACTTTGAGCTCTTGTTTGAGAAAAGGTAAATACAAATATATTGACTTCAATATTTTGTGTAAAATACATCAGTGTGTTGCTGTTGATTTGAAAGTGTTTTAAAAAGGTGCATGTGTGGATCATTTTGTTGCTAGAATGACATTTTTAGAAGAGATTGTTAGATTTTGACTGTAGGGTTTCATTTTGAAGGAGCTTATCTTGTGTGTAGAGTTTTGACAGTAACAAAATGTGTGAAAGCAATCGGAAAAAACTGTAAGACAACTTTGGATGACTTTCTCTGATTTTACAAGCTTTAATTAGCACACTATGACATTAGCAAGCTAATCTGTGACTTTACAGATCTATTTTAGTCAAATACTTCCGCTTTAACTTTAGCTACCTAACGCATACGCGCTCTCTCTCTCTCTCTCTCTCTCTCTCTCTCTCTCTCTATATATATATATATATATATATATATATTCTTCAGCTGCAGTAATGTTTCAGTTGTAAAGTAAATGTGTGGAACTAATTTCAGCTGCAGTACTCGGATGTAGTACTTGCTTAGTTAGTTGCAGTAGACTACCTGCATAGTGACTTACCATTAACAGTAAGTGTGACCTCGGTCTCTCCCACTCCAATCCGGGGTACAATGGCCTTGCAGACATACTGACCTGCATCAGCTTGGCTCACCGATTTCAGATAAAGCTGGTTGTTGTTGCTGAGCACCTGGACACACATGCAAAAGCATATCAGTATGCAGTCTAAAGGACATTCATTCATTCATTCATTTTCTGCTGCTTATTTGAAACCAGGTCACGGTGGCAGCAGACTAAGCAGCTGTTCCTACACTTTTCTGTCCTTGGGCAAGTCTGCTAAGTCTTCCTCTGGGATCCTGAGACGTTCCCATGCTACCTGGCAGAAATAATCCCTCTAGCATGTCCTGGTCTCCTGAGTTTGATGTGTATGCAAGACCTCCATAGGGAGATGACCAGGGGGCATCTTCAGAAGATGTCTGGACTACCTCAACTGACCCCTTTTGATATGAAAGAGCAGTGGCTCTATCAGGCTCCTGGACATTTAAACTTCTCACTCTGTCCAGGAGCCCAGCTCATCTCTGTGCTTGTTCTGTTAGACCTCAGTGCTGCTTTTGATACTGTTGACCATAAAATTTTATTACAGAGATTAGAGCATGCCATAGGTATTAAAGGCACTGCGCTGCGGTGGTTTGAATCATATTTATCTAATAGATTACAATTTGTTCATGTAAATGGGGAATCTTCTTCACAGACTAAAGTTAATTATGGAGTTCCACAAGGTTCTGTGCTAGGACCAATTTTATTCACTTTATACATGCTTCCCTTAGGCAGTATTATTAGACGGTATTGCTTAAATTTTCATTGTTACACAGATGATACCCAGCTTTATCTATCCATGAAGCCAGAGGACACACACCAATTAGCTAAACTGCAGGATTGTCTTACAGACATAAAGACATGGATGACCTCTAATTTCCTGCTTTTAAACTCAGATAAAACTAAAGTTATTGTACTTGGCCCCACAAATCTTAGAAACATGGTGTCTAACCAGATCCTTACTCTGGATGGCATTACCCTGACCTCTAGTAATACTGTGAGAGATCTTGGAGTCATTTTTGATCAGGATATGTCATTCAATGTGCATATTAAACAAATATGTAGGACTGCTTTTTTGCATTTGCACAATATCTCTAAAATTAGAAAGGTCTTCTCTCAGAGTGATGCTGAAAAACTAATTCATGCATTTATTTCCTCTTGGACTATTGTAATTCATTATTATCAGGTTGTCCTAAAGGTTCCCTGAAAAGCCTTCAGTTAATTCAAAATGCTGCAGCTAGAGTACTGACAGGGACTAGAAGGAGAGAGCATATCTCACCTATAGGCTTAAAACTTTCCTTTTTGCTAAAGCTTATAGTTAGGGCTGGATCAGGTGACCCTGAACCATCCCTTAGTTATGCTGCTATAGACTTAGACCGCTGGGGGGTTCCCATGATGCACTGAGTGTTTCTTTCTCTTTTTGCTCTGTATGCACCACTCTGCATTTAATCATTAGTGATTGATCTCTGCTCCCCTACACAGCATGTCTTTTTCCTGGTTCTCTCCCTCAGCCCCAACCAGTCCCAGCAGAAGACTGCCCCTCCCTGAGCCTGGTTCTGCTGGAGGTTTCTTCCTGTTAAAAGGTAATTTTTCCTTCCCACTGTCACCAAGTTACCACTATTGTAATTCATTATTATCAGGTTGTCCTAAAAGTTCCCTGAAAAGCCTTCAGTTAATTCAAAATGCTGCAGCTAGAGTACTGACGGGGACTAGAAGGAGAGAGCATATCTCACCCATATTGGCCTCTCTTCATTGGCTTCCTGTTAATTCTAGAATAGAATTTAAAATTCTTCTTCTTACTTATAAGGTTTTGAATAATCAGGTCCCATCTTATCTTAGGGACCTCGTAGTACCATATCACCCCAATAGAACGCTTCGCTCTCAGACTGCAGGCTTACTTGTAGTTCCTAGGGTTTGTAAGAGTAGAATGGGAGGCAGAGCCTTCAGCTTTCAGGCTCCTCTCCTCTGGAACCAGCTCCCAATTCAGATCAGGGAGACAGACACCCTCTCTACTTTAAGATTAGGCTTAAAACTTTCCTTTTTGCTAAGCTTATAGTTAGGGCTGGATCAGGTGACCCTGAACCATCCCTTAGTTATGCTGCTATAGACTTAGACTGCTGGGGGGTTCCCATGATGCACTGAGTGTTTCTTTCTCTTTTTGCTCTGTATGCACCACTCTGCATTTAATCATTAGTGATTGATCTCTGCTCCCCTCCACAGCATGTCTTTTTCCTGGTTCTCTCCCTCAGCCCCAACCAGTCCCAGCAGAAGACTGCCCCTCCCTGAGCCTGGTTCTGCTGGAGGTTTCTTCCTGTTAAAAGGGAGTTTTTCCTTCCCACTGTCGCCAAGTGCTTGCTCACAGGGGGTCGTTTTGACCGTTGGGGTTTTTTCCGTAATTATTGTATGGCCTTGCCTTACAATATAAAGCGCCTTGGGGCAACTGTTTGTTGTGATTTGACGCTATATAAATAAAATTGATTTGATTTGATTTGATACAGCATCCACAGGATTTCAGACAGCACCAATCTGTCCACTGATCTCACACTCCATCTTACCCTGATCCATGAACACCTCCCCAAGATACTTGAACTCTTTCACTTGGGCAATAACTGTCCTGACCCAGTTAAGACAATCCATGCTTTTTCCACAGAGGACCATGTGGTCTCAGATTTGGAGGTGCCGATCCTCATTTCAGGTGCTTCACACCCTCCCAGTGTGCACTGGGTGGGTTTGAGAACCACATCCTCCACAAAAAGCAGAAATGCAATTCTCAGGTCACCAAACTGGACAACTTCAAATCCATGCCTTGAAATCCTGCCCATGAAAATCACAAATGGGTTTGGTGACAAGGGGCGACCTTGGCGGAGTCCAACACCCACCAGAAACAGGTGAGATGCAAACACAGCTCTTACTGTGGTCACATAGAGACCGTATCAAAGATTGCAGTTCCCCATAATCCTGCAGTACGCCTCAGGAGACCTAGATGTGTAGAGATAAAGATCAACTTTATTTATCACAAAGGAAATTATTTTACCAGAGTACAGAAACAATAAACAATGGTTAGATCAGATTTTGCAGATGTTTTATCACTCTGCGGTGCTGGGCAGCAGGCTGAAGGCAGCTGACAAGAACAGACTCAACAAGCTCTTCGGGAGAGCTGGCTCTGTCCTGGGGGTTGAGCTAGAGTCTGTGATATAGATGTCAGAGAGGAGGATGCCGAGGAAGCTGCTCAGCCTCCTGGACAACACCTCCCACCCCCTGCTTGCAACACTGACGTCCTGTCAGATCATCTTCAGCCATAGACTGGGACCACTGAGGTGCACCACAGAACACCACAGGAGGTCTTTCCTACCTGTGGCATTCAGACTGTATAACTCCTCCCCCTTCTGCAGGATGAATACACAATGAAGGAAGTTATTCAGAGTTATTCCGTTATTCAGAGTTATGTGCAATATTGTCAAACATCTTGTACAATATATCTTCCAGTTATTTTGCATACATTTTTGTACTTATTGTAAAACGATAAAAAAAAATAAAATGATGGATTGATTGATTGATTGATTGATTTGTATTTAATACTAACACTTTCTGTAATTTACCTAATAATCGTGACTGTTTCTGTACTCTGGCAAAATAATTTCCTTCGGGATAAATAAAGTTGATCTTTATCTTTAGTTAAATATAGTTACAGAAAGTGTTCATGTCAGGATGTGGGGTTTCCTTGTGTTTGTCTTTAGTTATTTCATGTGAGTGTTTTCTGCGGGTTTATTCTCTTGTTGGTCTCTTTCCTGGTTGGGTTTTCTTTGTCCCTATCTTTCTTTTCTGTCTCTTGGTGATTGGTGGTGGGCGTGTCACTCTGTCTGGCCACACCCCTGTTCTGGTGCTTTCCACAGACCTGTTCCTAATCTGTAGCTCGTCACCTGGGTGTAAATAAGCTCCACTGGTTGCACTTGTCTTCTCCTTTCCTTGTGTCTTCTCTCCAGCTCTGTTCTCGTGTTTTCTCATCTTGTTTTCGGATCACCTGCCTGTTTGTTCGACCACGCCCTTCCCTGATGAATTTTGCACTGTTACTTCTCTTGGACTGCCTTACCGTGTACTGACCTCAGCTAAGTACTTTATTAAACCGTTTTACTCTACAGAACTTTGTTGTCGAGTGGTGCAATTGTGTCCAGCCATTTCTGTCCACCACACCTGATAGACAGTACTTAAATCGACATTTTAAACAACGCCAAGTAGAAAACAAGCACAAAACGTAAGTGTAGTATAGTGCTTAAAATGATTCAATAAAATACAAGAAGTACAACAAATTTATGTAAAATGACTGGAAGATATACTGCACATGTTACGATGAGTCCAGAAAACACACGTGGACTGGTTCCCACGTTGTTCCCAGTGTGGAGATGACTGCTTTGCATGGCAGCAACCTGGCTTCTGAATGTGTGTATGTGTGAGAAATGGTGAATGTGAGGCATCATTGTAAAGTTCTGCAGATGGAAACACGCTGTGGAATTGCCGTCCATTTGCCATTTGAAATGCATTTTTAAAAACAGGATGTGAGGATTTGTGAGGTGGAGAGCATGTTAAAAATGAACTGTTAAAAAAGAGGGAGGCAGCTCTATATTTAATTCAGGAAAAGTGGATTTACTCAGCAGGCACCATTCTTTTTTTTTTCTTTCCTGGTGCTTTTCTTAACTTGTTAGGTACAAATTAAAAATTTAAGATATGAAGACAGCAGCACACTAACTGATTGCTTTGTAACTAAGAAAACATTTATGATGTTTCGATTGTGGGCAGTCACATCGAGATTGAGTTTCATAAAGTTCCAAAAAAAATGGAGCGTTCCTTCTCTCCATTCTTCTATAATTTAACATTCAGTGTCTTGTTGAAATCTAAACGTCGGTCACATGTGCAGTACATTAGATCTGTGGTTCTGGTGGCTTGATGTTACCATGCTGGAGCCTTTCTTGGTCCAGGTGAGCGTGAGAGGCGGGTTCCCAGACCACTTGCAGTTCAGAGTGACGTCTGAGTCCACGTCCACGGTAACTGGTCTGGGTTCAACAACAAGGATGGGTCCAACTAAGATGGAGAGAGAAGGAAATGTGGTGGATCATATCAGAACCAGAGTGCCATCAGGGAACTTTAAGTATATCAATGTTAACCAGCAGCAACATAAACATGAGTAGTTAACAGAGACAATGAGGTTGTGTGCAAAACTTGTGATTTCAGTTCTCTCTCTTCAACAGCAGGGAGCTTTTCCGACCAAATGCCAGGATGACAAAAAAAAACCTTGTGCTTGTTTCACGCTGTGTTTTGATGGTGGTCGGGGACACTTACTGCTAAACGCTCTGCAGTTTGAGTCTTTCATCATACCTAAAGTTTAACTCATGACCAGAAGATATTCAGTTTTCCAAGATGAGATCGCTCAACACGTACAGAAACATTTAGGTTCTGACTGCAAATGAGCAGAGACGTGACTGCACACATCAGAGTCTGTAGCTGGAGTTCTATCGGATTTTTGTTCATACTGTTAAGCTGTTATATGTTGGTGTATACGTTTATCATTACTGAACACTGGTGTTCCCACACTCCATGATGCAGACGTAGGGTTGGACTTTGGAGCCTTATACTTATACAGATACTTTTAACAATCACCAAATGAAAAGAAAAGATGCTTTAAAGCTTTTCACTTGTGTCATTTAAGTGCAGGCTGTGTCGGCTCAGTCGCCAGAAAAATAAAAATGTTCAAAACTCAGTATAGCTATATAAGAGGAAACAAGGCGATTCAGTGCCACGCCTCCGCCAGATCAATTTTCAGATGTTGCTTGACATCATCATGTGTCATCAGTGATTTGTTATCCCCCCCCAGGAGAGTAGAGGTCTGTGAAGACAACCACATTTCAATATTTCATCTAGTTTATGAGATATGGCCATTAATGTTTTTTTTAAATCTGATTTGACCTTGACCTTAGACCTGTGACCTTGACATGACCTGTGTTGCAAGACAATGGTCCACTGAGTTTTCCCACCAACATTTACTAAAATTGCTCTCTGCATTCTGAAGATGTTACCACAGTGATGATGACCTCTAACTTGACCTTCAGCCTATGACCTCGACATGAGCTATGTTGCAAGACAATGGAATAACTGCTTTGTGAGCGTTTTATTACAGATATTTTTATAATATGCCCTGTTATGCAGCTAATTGGCCTAACGTATTGTATAAGAACCACAAGCTGCAGTTTTGTTTTGTTTTTTTTTGTAGCGTGAGGTCAGTGGCTATGCTGCAGCCACACACACACACACACAGAGCTGCACAGACACACATGTAAGATCGCTTACAGCATAGATAGAAGATGATGTTGCATTCCCCGTTTTTGTCCATGTTTGTTATTATCGTCTGACCAACGTGTCCGTATTGTGACAAACTTCAGGCTGTCAGGTTTTAGCCCTGGACCTGCCCCGAATCTGGTTTTGTCCCCCAGTCTCTGTCTGTTTCCCTCTCTTTGTCCTTCTGTCTGACCCCGAATGTTTATTTTCTGTTTCTTCCACTTTGGTCTTGGTTTTATGATCTGTTACACTTCAGCCATGTTAAGTTCTGTTCTAGTTTAGTCTCTGCTTTTTATTTAGTCATACTGTGTTATCACATTAAGTTTTGAGGATTATCTGTTACACTTCGGCCACTTATTGAGTTCTGTTCTAGTTTAGTCTTCATCTTTTACTTTCTGGTTA
Organism: Thalassophryne amazonica; assembly: GCF_902500255.1. Taxonomy (NCBI): domain Eukaryota; kingdom Metazoa; phylum Chordata; class Actinopteri; order Batrachoidiformes; family Batrachoididae; genus Thalassophryne; species Thalassophryne amazonica. The sequence continues at coordinate 2,862,721 of NC_047114.1, read as the reverse complement.
TTCAGTCACTGTCTTGAGCACATTTGTAAATCAGGATTTTCTGTACACTCCTGCCACATGTTCAGTTCTCATCTAGTTTAGATCCAGCCTTTAATTTTCTGTTCTGCTTCTGCCTTTGTTTATTCTGTTACCACATTTGTATTCTAGGTATCATTATTTCCTAATTGTTTAACATTTGTTCTGTCACTGTCATATTCCTCTTTTTCCTGCTTTTGTCTGACACGCCCACCTGTCACTCCACTCGTCTCACTCAGCCACGCCTTCTTTCCTGCACCTGCATATCATCACGCCCTGATTATCCTCTGATTTAAACCCCTTGTCTTCCACAGCTCACTGCTAGTTCGTTGTGCATTCTGCCTCGTTCCAAGCCACCTGTATCCTGTCATAGTCTGTGTTTTTGCCGTTCTTGACCTCTGCTTGTCCTTGACCACGTTTCTGTCTGGGCCTGTTAACCTGCTTCTCTGTGCCTGAACCCTGCTTGTTTTTTGACTACGTTTTTGCCTCCTCTGATACACCTGTTTGCTCGTGCTGGAACTCCGCTTGTCACTGACCACGCCGCCGCATCAACACTGTCTGTACTGCCGCCTGCCTGCTTGTGACCCTGTGTATCGACCTGAGCCTGTTTTTTGGATAAAGCCTTTTCCTTAACCCACATCTGAGTCATGCATTTGTTTACATCCGCCCGCTGTGCCTCGCCACCTCAGTCCCTGACACGGGCAGCACGTTAAAGTCCACGTTACTCACAGTGCACGTCCACCAGGATGCTGACGTTGGTGCTGCCCACGGCGTTGAACACCTGACACGACACGGGCTCGGTGAAGAAGGAGTGATCCGCTGTGGTGACAAACACGCTTTCTCTCGCCCCCTCCAGCAGAACGCCACCTTTGGCCCATCTGTCAGCAAAACACGTCACCTTTTAACAACTTCTATACATCATTTCTGCGTTCACCACACAGAATACCAATACTGAATGTGTGGCGAAAACACCAAAATTTCATAATTAGTTTTCAGTTTTGCTTTACGGAATGTCTCGTAATTATTTTCTGATAAACACTTTGTGTATCTCAAAGTCTTAATGCCTCCTACCAAACTGTGTTTTTTACATCACACTTTGAATTACCTCTGATGGAAACTGCAAATTAAAGAAATAATTCTTACTTTGTTTCTGTTATCTAGAATGGCCTTTGCCAGATATTAAACTCACCAGCTCAGGTCTACCCTGCACACACGCACACTAGATGACATTTTAATATACATTCAATAGGCTTAATGACCAAGCACCTGGCAACACGCCCAAACCCAGACCCTGCGGTGGAGTCTCCGACGCCAACATCTCACACTGAAGATAAAACTACAATTTAATTGTGCAAACGTTCAATACTTTACCCTGTTTTGTTCTGCAAGCAGAAATCTTTCCATAATTACTTTCGAAGTGGATACGGAGCAGATGTGACAAGATGCAAGAAGAATTACTGGCACTGAACAGAGCTGCAATTTGGGAATCTGACTCTCGGAGTCAGATCAAAGTGTGAATGAATCAATGCAGTTCAAGTGCACCACTCGTTCACTTGCTAATAAAGCTTCTACAGTACGCTCACACTTGACATGTCGTCTTCTTTGAGATGAGTTAAATTTTTGGAGTGACCAAAGTCCACAGACCTGTAGCCCATGATGGGGGGGTTAGCAGTGGCCTGGCAGGTGAAGGTGACTCTCTCGCCCTCCAGGACAGAGCGAGGCTCGATGGACAAGGTCACTGTGGGAGGGTCTGTACAAAGACACATAGTAACAAATATTAAATACACATTTTGAATTGTGAGGCTGACACTTTTATGGTACTTAACTGTACAGTGCCACAAAAGAAGACAGACTAAATCAAGCCTCCAGCCTCCCACATGACTTCTGAAATATGACCTTAGAATTTCTCTCTCCACAATAAAGCTGCGGCACACAAACGGTTATTCTATGTAGTCTTTCCAATTGCAGCCATAACTCTGGGTGTCTTAGTAACTTCCTTCACTAGTCGCCTCCATGTAGTGTTGGGCACAGCTAACCAAAAAGTTAGCTTTGATAACAGTTAATCCGTTAACTGAAAGTTAACTTTTATAAAGCTAAACTGATAAACCCCTAAAAAATTTAGCGGAAGCTATAGATAAAAGTGAAACCGATAACTTTCAGTATTGACTTCAGTACACTAGGAGCTACTGACACAACAACAATCAATCAATCAATCAATTTTTTTATATAGCGCCAAATCACAACAAACAGTTGCCCCAAGGCGCTTTATATTGTAAGGCAAGGCCATACAATAATTATGTAAAACCCCAATGGTCAAACAGTGGGAAGGAAAAACTCCCTTTTAACAAGCCAGTGCTTCTGTGTCAGATCAGCCTTCTCTCAGCAAAAGAGAGCTGGTGACCAGAAAGAAAAGGAGAGGGAGAGAGAGAATAAAGATAATTTCTCTTCATACCATATCACACAAATCATGCACAGGCAGACAGTTTTGACTTATGGTTAAAATTTTAAACAAACTATTCCAGACAAGTTATTTAATCTGTATTTGTAAATATATAAATTTTTTCATTTGTAAAAAAAAAGGCAATTTAAAAACTGAAAATTCCGTTTGTTAAGTTGATTCAGTACTTTTAGTGAATTCACCCTATTGAGATATCCCATAATCTGTTGTGTGGGCCGCTGAAGAGAAGGTACTGCTGGCCCACCACCACCAGATGGCGCCCTGCTTGGAGTGCGGGCTCCAAGCACGAGAGGGCATCGGAGCCGCTGGAGGTGACAGCTGTCACCTATCAACACCAGCTGTCACCCATCACCACCACTACAAAGACCGGACTGCAACTCCACCTCCTCGCCGAGAAATCTTCTACCATACAGGTAATCTTCTCTGCTGTGATTATTGTTGTCCAAGACATTGTTCTGTGTGCAGCCGTGTTCCTGTGGACTCTGTCGGAGGCTGGATTGGCGGACAGTGAGAGGACGACGTTCTTCGCCTCTCACTCCATCCAGGAAAGAGACCAACAGGAGCTGCACGGGTGAAATTGTTGCTGGAGGTGGAGGTTCTCCCTCCTCATTGTGTACAGACTGTGGGATTACTGAGTGAGCGAACTCACACTCATCCAGAACTGTTTCTGTTTTCTGCCAGCAGTACCAGGTCTGACTGCTGAAGACACTGGCCACCTGGGGCGCAGAGTTTGGCGGCTCCGGTGTTCTTCAGGTCCGTTGGTGGTGAGACCTGTGTGGGATCTGGCTCTTCTCGCACCAGACGTCTCCTATCTTCGAGCCTGCCACACGTCACCTTTTTGTCGGATTGATATAGCGCATATTTGTATCTGTCTGTATTATGTTGTGCACCTTCACAACATTAAATTGTTACTTTTTGGTTATTTCGTTGTCCCTTCATTAACGCCCCCTGTTGTGGGTCTGTGTCACGACACTTCCCCAACATCAATCAATCAATCAACTTTTTTTTTATATAGCGCCAAATCACAACAAACAGTTGCCCCAAGGCGCTTTATATTGTAAGGCAAGGCCATACAATAATTATGAAAAACCCCAACGGTCAAAACGACCCCCTATGAGCAAGCACTTGGCCACAGTGGGAAGGAAAAACTCCCTTTTAACAGGAAGAAACCTCCAGCAGAACCAGGCTCAGGGAGGGGCAGTCTTCTGCTGAGACTGGTTGGGGCTGAGGGAAAAAACCAGGAAAAAGACATGCCGTGAAGGGGGGCAGAGATTGATCACTAATGATTAAATGCAGAGTGATGCATACAGAGCAAAAAGAGAAAGAAACAGTGCATCATGGGAACCCCCCCACAATCTACGTCTAAAGCAGCATAACCAAGGGATGGTCCAGGGTCACCCGATCCAGCCCTAACTATAAGCCTTAGCGAAAAGGAAAGTTTTAAGCCTAATCTTAAAAGTAGAGAGGGTGTCTGTCTCCCTGATCTGAATTGGGAGCTGGTTCCACAGGAGAGGAGCCTGAAAGCTGAAGGCTCTGCCTCCCATTCTACTCTTACAAACCCTAGGAACTACAGTAAGCCCGCAGTCTGAGAGCGAAGCGCTCTAATGGGGTAATATGGTACTACGAGGTCCCTAAGATAAGATGGGACCTGATTATTCAAAACCTTATAAGTAAGAAGAAGAATTTTAAATTCTATTCTAGAATTAACAGGAAGCCAATGAAGAGAGGCCAATATGGGTGAGATATGCTCTCTCCTTCTAGTCCCCGTCAGTACTCTAGCTGCAGCATTTTGAATTAACTGAAGGCTTTTCAGGGAACTTTTAGGACAACCTGATAATAATGAATTACAATAGTGCAGCCTAGAGGAAATAAATGCATGAATTAGTTTTTCAGCATCACTCTGAGACAAGACCTTTCTGATTTTAGAGATATTGCGTAAATGCAAAAAGGCAGTCCTACATATTTGTTTAATATGCGCTTTGAATGACATATCCTGATCAAAAATGACTCCAAGATTTCTCACAGTATTACTAGAGGTCAGGGTAATGCCATCCAGAGTAACGATCTGGTTAGACACCATGCTTCTAAGATTTGTGGGGCCAAGTACAATAACTTCAGTTTTATCTGAGTTTAAAAGCAGGAAATTAGAGGTCATCCATGTCTTTATGTCTGTAAGACAATCCTGCAGTTTAGCTAATTGGTGTGTATCCTCCGGCTTCATGGATAGATAAAGCTGGGTATCATCTGCGTAACAATGAAAATTTAAGCAATACCGTCTAATAATACTGCCTAAGGGAAGCATGTATAAAGTGAATAAAATTGGTCCTAGCACAGAACCTTGTGGAACTCCATAATTAACTTTAGTCTGTGAAGAAGATTCCCCATTTACATGAACAAACTGTAATCTATTAGACAAATATGATTCAAACCACCGCAGCGCAGTGCCTTTAATACCTATGACATGCTCTAATCTCTGTAATAAAATTTTATGGTCAACAGTATCAAAAGCAGCACTGAGGTCCAACAGAACAAGCACAGAGATAAGTCCACTGTCCGAGGCCATAAGAAGATCATTTGTAACCTTCACTAATGCTGTTTCTGTACTATGATGAATTCTAAAACCTGACTGAAACTCTTCAAATAGACCATTCCTCTGCAGGTGATCAGTTAGCTGTTTTACAACTACCCTCTCAAGAATCTTTGAGAGAAAAGGAAGGTTGGAGATTGGCCTATAATTAGGTAAGATAGCTGGGTCAAGTGATGGCTTTTTAAGTAATGGTTTAATTACTGCCACCTTAAAGGCCTGTGGTACATAACTAACTAACAAAGATAGATTGATCATATTTAAAATTGAAGCATTAAATAATGGTAGGACTTCCTTGAGCAGCCTGGCAGGAATGGGGTCTAATAAACATGTTGATGGTTTGGATGAAGTAACTAATGAAAATAACTCAGACAGAACAATCGGAGAGAAAGAGTCTAACCAAATACCGGCATCACTGAAAGCAGCCAAAGATAACGATACATCTTTGGGATGGTTATGAGTAATTTTTTCTCTAATAGTTAGAGAGTTAGAGTAAATTGTTAGCAAAGAAAGTCATGAAGTCATTACTAGTTAAAGTTAATGGAATACTCAGCTCAATAGAGCTCTGACTCTTTGTCAGCCTGGCTACAGTGCTGAAAAGAAACCTGAGGTTATTCTTATTTTCTTCAATTAGTGATGAGTAGAAAGATGTCCTAGCTTTACGGAGGGCTTTTTTTTATAGAGCAACAAACTCTTTTTCCAGGCTAAGTGAAGATCTTCTAAATTAGTGAGACGCCATTTCCTCTCCAACTTACGGGTTATCTGCTTTAAGCTACGCGTTTGTGAGTTATACCACGGAGTCAGACACTTCTGATTTAAAGCTCTCTTTTTCAGAGGAGCTACAGCATCCAAAGTTGTCTTCAATGAGGATGTAAAACTATTGACGAGATACTCTATCTCCCTTACAGAGTTTAGGTAGCTACTCTGCACTGTGTTAGTATATGGCATTAGAGAACATAAAGAAGGAATCATATCCTTAAACCTAGTTACAGCGCTTTCTGAAAGACTTCTAGTGTAATGAAACTTATTCCCCACTGCTGGGTAGTCCATCAGGGTAAATGTAAATGTTATTAAAAAATGATCAGACAGAAGGGAGTTTTCAGGGAATACTGTTAAGTCTTCTATTTCCATACCATAAGTCAGAACAAGATCTAAGATATGATTAAAGTGGTGGGTGGACTCATTTACTTTTTGAGCAAAGCCAATAGAGTCTAATAATAGATTAAATGCAGTGTTGAGGCTGTCATTCTCAGCATCTGTGTGGATGTTAAAATCGCCCACTATAATTATCTTATCTGAGCTAAGCACTAAGTCAGACAAAAGGTCTGAAAATTCACAGAGAAACTCACAGTAACGACCAGGTGGACGATAGATAATAACAAATAAAACTGGTTTTTGGGACTTCCAATTTGGATGGACAAGACTAAGAGTCAAGCTTTCAAATGAATTAAAGCTCTATCTGGGTTTTTGATTAATTAATAAGCTGGAATGGAAGATTGCTGCTAATCCTCCACCCCGGCCCGTGCTACGAGCATTCTGACAGTTAGTGTGACTCGGGGGTGTTGACTCATTTAAACTAACATATTCATCCTGCTGTAACCAGGTTTCTGTTAGGCAGAATAAATCAATATGTTGATCAATTATTATATCATTTACCAACAGGGACTTAGAAGAGAGAGACCTAATGTTAATAGACCACATTTAACTGTTTTAGTCTGTGGTGCAGTTGAAGGTGCTATATTATTTTTTCTTTTTGAATTTTTATGCTTAAATAGATTTTTGCTGGTTATTGGTAGTCTGGGAGCAGGCACCGTCTCTACGGGGATGGGGTAAGGATTTAAGAAAATTGACCAGATTTCTAGAAATGAGAGCTGCTCCATCCAAAGTGGGATGGATGCCGTCTCTCCTAACAAGACCAGGTTTTCCCCAGAAGCTTTGCCAATTATCTATGAAGCCCACCTCATTTTTTGGACACCACTCAGACAGCCAGCAATTCAAGGAGAACATGCGGCTAAACATGTCACTCCCGGTCTGATTGGGGAGGGGCCCAGAGAAAACTGTACAGAGTCCGACATTGTTTTTGCAAAGTTACACACCGATTTAATGTTAATTTTAGTGACCTCCGATTGGCGTAACCGGGTGTCATTACTGCCGACGTGAATTACAATCTTACCAAATTTACGCTTAGCCTTAGCCAGCAGTTTCAAATTTCCTTCAATGTCGCCTGCTCTGGCCCCCGGAAGACAATTGACTATGGTTGCTGGTGTCGCCAACTTCACATTTCGCAAAACAGAGTCGCCAATAACCAGAGTTTGATCCTCGGCGGGTGTGTCGTCGAGTGGGGAAAAACGGTTAGAGATGTGAACGGGTTGGCGGTGTACACGGGGCTTCTGTTTAGGGCTACGCTTCCTCCTCACAGTCACCCAGTCGGCCTGCTTTCCCGGCTGCTCGGGATCTGCCAGGGGGGAACTAACGGCGGCTAAGCTACCTTGGTCCGCACCAACCACAGGGGCCTGGCTAGCTGTAGAATTTTCCACGGTGCGGAGCCGAGTCTCCAATTCGCCCAGCCTGGCCTCCAAAGCTACGAATAAGCTACACTTATTACAAGTACCGTTACTGCTAAAGGAGGCCGAGGAATAACTAAACATTTCACACCCAGAGCAGAAAAGTGCGGGAGAGACAGGAGAAGCCGCCATGCTAAATCGGCTAAGAGCTAGTAGCTACGCTAAGCTAGCGGATTCCTAAAAACACGCAAAGTGAATAATGTGTAAATAATTTAGAGGTGATTCAGCAGAAGGAGTGCTTTAGTTAAAGCACGTAAAGATTACACTGGGAAACAAATCGTAATCTAGATAAGTAGATCAATCTAAGTGCACAGATTAAACAGCTAACAGATACAGAAAAACACCGCTGTGCTCCGGAACAGGAAGTGATACAATACCGCAGTGAGAGCGAACCACCAGTAGAGGCAATGAAGAGTACTGTTTGTCACTCATGACAACTAGCGGTTAGCTGATTATGTCAGGGATTTGGCAGGGTCAGGGCTTCTGCTTTTATTTATTAATATTTGTTTTCTTTGGGATTTATTCGGTTATGTTTTTCTTGTTACTTTGTTTCTTGTTATTCTGTTGCCATCATCCAGTTCCGTTCTAGTTTTGTTCTGTCAGATTATGTTTGCATTACTGATCATTAGTTCATCATCTGTGTATTTTTTCATTTGTGTTGTCAGTTACATTGGGTTTTGCATCTGTATCATGTAGTCTCTGTTTTCCTTGTTGCTTTGTTTTAGTATTTGTTCCTGTTCTTACCCAGTTCTGTTACATGCTATTCTGTCTCAGGTCTAGCCTGTTCATCATTCCCTGCTATTCCTCACTTCCAGTTAATCATGTTCACTTCTCTGAACCTGCCTCGTGTCTGTCTTTCTCTTTTGTTCTGTCTGCTTTGTTTCCTTTCACTCACGCTCTTTGCACCTGGCCCATGTCTCTCACCTTGTTTCTGTGTGTTGTTCATCTCACTCACACTCCCTACACCAGCCCAAGTATGTTTGCTCCTTACATCACTCTCTTGCACAGTGTTTGATCTTTGTCTACTAGCCACGCCCCCTCTCTGGAATCTTCACTGCACACCTGCACCTTATTACCTAATCAGTCTGCACATGCACATTGTTCACAGCACCTGTTATTTAAGCCCTCACAGTCTTACAGCTCACCGCCAGATTGTTGTCTTAGTACACTCTCCAGCCTTTGTTCACAGCCTTGTTTTTGTCCAGCCGTGTACCGTATTTTTGCCCTGATTTTTTGACTGCATCTTTGCCTAATCTCTGATGTCTGAGTTTGCCTGTGCCACTGGACCCTGCTCGTCTATGACTGCGTTTTTGCCTGGTCCTGCTTGTACCTCTGCTCCGCGATATGACCACCTGTGTACCGAACTTCTGCCTGCAATAAACATAACGACTTCTGATACCTCAAAGCCTGATTTGGGAGTTTGTACCATGGGTCCACCCACTCTTGGTGTCTGGCAGCCGCCCGTCATGACAGTACAATTTGGCCAAAAGATGGACCCAGCAAACTCTTCATCAGCTGTCTCAGCCAACGATCTTGCCATCTTGAGAGACATTTTTTCAGAAATCGAATTCTGCTTTGACTGTTATAGAGCATGCTTTACACCAAAAAAGAAATTTGACTATCTCAACCAGGCCCTTGATCTTGTTGAGGCCAATGATCTTGTGGCTATATGATCTTTTTCCAGGCCTAGAAAATCTGGATGAGTTTTTTGCTGTTGAGCAACTTCCGGCCTGGATTGGACAGCCTGAAGATCACCTGGCATCTAGCTTCCCACACACTGATAATGACTCCGAGTGGGAGGACATAGAAGACGACGAGTCATCTGAGGCTGAAGGTCAGGCATTACAGGACACGGCTACTAAACTGTTCAGAATACAAGATCTGTTTTTTTTTGAATATCAGGACTGCCAAAGCCAGTGGAGCAAAGAGTGTATTTTTTCAGAGCTGGATCAGATTTTTGTTACAGCACCTGATCTGTTGACTGCTTTTCCTGAATTAAGAGACATTAAGACACAGTTCCAGCAGGGCTGGGTGCCTTCATGTATCGAAGATCCTATGGATTTTTTGACTGAATCAGATATTACTGCCGTCCTCTGGGAGGAACCACGTGTAATCACACTATCAGATGCCGCCATAGCACCACATACAGAATCACAGAAGCAGTCCACTTACCACTTGCCGTCTGTTCCAGAAATGCAGCCTTTACAATCAATCCAACCCCGGGTACCGCCTGTTCCTGCTCCTCGACATGTCACAGTACCAGGACTGACTGAACAGTCTCCGACGGGAGGACTGGTTCCACAGCCGAGTTCCACGCTGAATTCGGCGTCACCTCTGCCATCTCCGTTGCCCGCTCCTCGCAAACACCGTCCACCTCAGCTGCTGCCAGTCCCAATAAGTTCTGCAACCCGTGAGTCCGAAGCTCTAACGTTGCCCGAACACTTGGCGGTGGTGAGTTCTTCGGAACCATTGACTCTGTCCCCAGTTCCAGAACCGGCCGCCGAGCCATCGGGAATCTCCATATCGCTGCCGCAAGTCGCAGCGCACAAGCCCAGAGACTCAATAATGGCACCTGTGGAGCCGGTAGTTAGACTCTTACCGACCATTCAGCCGGCCCAATCCTCTTCTGCTCCACCGATCAGAACTTCTGTGGGCACCATGATGGCAAGCACGCCTGTTGGTTCTACCTCGGTGCTTGCATCAGTGGAGGTGCCTGCCGAACGTGCTTGACTAACTTCCACAACAATGATGCTGACGTCATCAGAGTTGCCTTCACAGACCGTCAATGAGCTGTTGTTCCCAACCACGCCTACTCTGCTTCTGCAGCAGCACGTGTCTAAGGGATCTCCTGCCACGGCCACGACGACGTCAGAGTTCACGTCGCCGTTCAACCAGACTGCACCGACCATGATATCCGTGAGTACCATGACAATGAACACGGTCATCGATTCTGCATCAGCGCGCATGACGGTGGCTGTGCAGGTGACACGGAGTTCCACTATGACGTCATCAGAACCACTTGTTCAGCACTCTCAGCTCAAGCCACGCCCACAATGCCTGCGCCGCTCTCAATAAAGCTCGACACAATAGAAACATCGGCCTCAGTCAGCTCCACCTCCTCACGCCCTGTGGGAAGCATAGCAGCGGCGGCTCCAGAGGGGGGTCTCCGCCCGCACGGAGCAGCTGTTCCTGTTCATCTGCTGCCTGCTCCAGCATCCATCCTGCGTGCCTCTCCAGAAAAATGTAACTACGGGATGGTCAGTGACTTTTCCTTTTGCTTTTTTGCTTTGTTCCTCTGTTCTCATGCTTTTAATGCCGGCAGAGATCTGTTAAAGAGGTCGCACATATTTCTGAAGAAATGTTCATGTAAATCCGTGGGTTCTCTGTTAATGATGCCATGACTTAACCTAAGGTGGTTTTCATGTATATCTGTTGAAAATTTGTTAAAACTGTCACGCCAGAGCCTGAGATGGTCTACATATCGGTGTCTTTTGGAATTTCTGATTACCATCAGTTTAATATCGAGTTGCCAGCTTCTTTCATTGTTCAGGCCCTTTTCTGAGAAAATTTGTCATTTTGTGGGGCTAAATTCTTCTCATGCCATTACTGAGACTTTTAATAAGTTCCTGAATTGCATTTCTCGGTCTCCGCAGGTTTTGGATCTTTTTGGTGAAATCAGTTATTTTTTGTGTTCATGGACTGAAAAGGCTTACAAGAGTTGCTTGTTTTCTGGTAAGATTCCTTTTCTGCAGCAGTGTTTTTCTTCCTTTCTTTGGATACGAGATGTTTTGGTATTTTGGTTTGGGTGCCTGTGGGCCACACTTAAACTCCCTTCTGATGCTCACCTTGGCGTATTGGTAAAATTGTTACGGCCTGTTCAGGATACTGTGCATTACTGGTTAGTACAGTCGGTTGACTGGTTTCGAGGTTTAAACATGGGCTATGTTTTACCAGTACATTGGGTCTTGAAGACTGACTGGGTTGGCACTAGTCAGGGGTCCTATGTGATTTTTGGGGTTCTGCTAACTTGTCTGTTTTTATGGCTTCCCTATTTTGTAGACACATCCTTTAAGCATCTGGCTTCTACCCTATGGGGGTCCCAATGTTTCAGCCCTGAGGTCAGTGTCTCTATGTCTCAGGCCCCGGATAATATATTACATTGTAAAAAACCTCCTGATCGCCCCCCAGACCATGGTTTAAGCCGGACCCCAGACCTTGGGTTGCACCATGTAATGCCGTGTGGCCGGCCTCCTGCTAATTCCTTACGCCCTGTTAACCACCCGTTTGTTCCCTGGCCCATTTTTAGTCAGGTTGTCAGTCATCCTTGGGGCCTCATGCCATGTAGGCCTCCTGTGTGTCACCCGGGTCTCTGTATGCCCGCCTCCTTGTCGTTTCCCCCGCCATCTTCCCAGTGTCGGTTTGTTTTGGTGCGGGCGTCTGGGGACAGCCGCTTTGGGGGGGGGGGGTACTGTCAGGTATTTGGCAGGGTCAGGGCACTGAGCCCTTGTTTTCCTCCTTTCTGTTGCTTCTGGTCTGCTTTGGCTTTGATTTATTAATATTTGTTTTCTTTGGGATTTATTCGGTTATGTTTTTCTTGTTACTTTGTTTCTTGTTATTCTGTTGCCATCATCCAGTTCCATTCTAGTTTTGTTCTGTCAGAGTATGTTTGCATTACTGATCATTAGTTCATCATCTGTGTATTTTTTCATTTGTGTTGTCAGTTACATTGGGTTTGCATCTGTATCATGTAGTCTCTGTTTTCCTTGTTGCTCTGTTTTAGTATTTGTTCCTGTTCTTGCCCAGTTCTGTTATATGCTATTCTGTCTCAGGTCTAGCCTGTTCATCATTCCCTGCTATTCCTCACTTCCAGTTAATCATGTTCACTTCTCTGAACCTGCCTCATGTCTGTCTTTCTCTTTGGTTCTGTCTGCTTTGTTTCCTTTCAGTCACACTCTTTGCACCTGGCCCATGTCTCTCACCTTGTTTCTGTGTGTGTTGTTCATCTCACTCACACTCCCTACACCAGCCCAAGTATGTTTGCTCCTTACATCACTCTCTTGCACAGTGTTTGATCTTTGTCTACTAGCCATGCCCCCTCTCTGGAATCTTCACTGCACACCTGCACCTTATTACCTAATCAGATCTATATCTAATCATATTATTACCTAAGAGCATATCTCACCCATATTGGCCTCTCTTCATTGGCTTCCTGTTAATTCTAGAATAGAATTTAAAATTCTTCTTCTTACTTATAAGGTTTTGAATAATCAGGTCCCATCTTATCTTAGGGACCTCATAGTACCATATCACCCCAATAAAGCGCTTCGCTCTCAGACTGCAGGCTTACTTGTAGTTCCTAGGGTTTGTAAGAGTAGAATGGGAGGCAGAGCCTTCAGCTTTCAGGCTCCTCTCCTGTGGAACCAGCTCCCAATCAGGGAGACAGACACCCTCTCTACTTTTAAGATTAGGCTTAAAACTTTCCTTTTTGCTAAAGCTTATAGTTAGGGCTGGATCAGGTGACCCTGAACCTTAGTTATGCTGCTATAGACTTAGACTGCTGGGGAGTTCCCATGATGCACTGAGTGTTTCTTTCTCTTTTTGCTCTGTATGCACCACTCTGCATTTAATCATTAGTGATTGATCTCTGCTCCCCTCCACAGCATGTCTTTTTCCCGGTTCTCTCCCTCAGCCCCAACCAGTCCCAGCAGAAGACTGCCCCTCCCTGAGCCTGGTTCTGCTGGAGGTTTCTTCCTGTTAAAAGGGAGTTTTTCCTTCCCACTGTCGCCAAGTGCTTGCTTACAGGGGGTCGTTTTGACCGTTGGGGTTTTTCCGTAATTATTGTATGGCTTTGCCTTACAATATAAAGCACCTTGGGGCAACTGTTTGTTGTGATTTGGCGCTATATAAATAAAATTGATTTGATTTGATTTAATCAGTCTGCACATGCACATTGTTCACAGCACCTGTTATTTAAGCCCTCAGTCTTACAGCTCACCACCAGATTGTTGTCTTAGTACACTCTCCAGCCTTTGTTCACAGCCTTGTTTTTGTCCAGCCGTGTACCGTATTTTTGCCCTGATTTTTTGACTGTGTCTTTGCCTAATCTCTGATGTCTGAGTTTGCCTATGCCACTAGACCCTGCTCGTCTATGACTGCATTTTTGCCTGGTCCTGCTTGTACCTCTGCTCTACGATATGACCACCTGTGTACCGAACCTCTGCCTGCAATAAACATAACGACTTCTGATACCTCAAAGCCTGATTTGGGAGTTTGTACCATGGGTCCACCCACTCTTGGTGTCTGGCAGCCGCCCGTTATGACAATTAACAGAACTGTGCCCACCACTGCCTCCATGCAGGATCAGTTTTTTGAGGATGGCGTTGTTACCATACCGTGTCACAGTCTAAGTGATATTCAGTGTCATGTCTGGGAGCATGCAGTGGTGCCATGTTCATCACATGATGTAACCACCTTGAGCCCTGATTGGCAGCTACCCAGGCAGTCCACTGGCCCATCCCCACTTCCTCAAAATAGCCATCTATCTCCTTCAGCCAGAGGATACGTGGCTGAAGCCAGAGGCTTTTCCTGCTACTAGAGTCCTCAACACTAGGGCACCTGCACATGAGATTATGCTTCGAAGCATGTTACGTGGCCATAGTGTCGTAGCTAACAGTCCCTCATTAAAACCAGTAGTACGCCTCAATTAAATAATCGCTCATTTGACAAAAAGTCAATCTCGTGGCACCCAAGGATTCTCTGGAGGGGTCTGGTACCAAATACTTCTAACAGTCAGTTTAGGCCACTGGTAAGCAATAATACAGTAAGACAGGAAGTACCAGTACCCAAAACACTTGGACCTTTATTCTCCTGTAAACCTACCAGCATCACCAAATACCTCTGTCCAGGTACCTCTTGACCCCAGAAATGTTTCCCAAAGGTCTCTAGACCCCACAGGTTGAAGTTCCAGGGAAATGAATAACCACATACACTTCTGATGGGTCAGTCCAGAATGTCATTGGATTTTTCAGGACAATCACAAACCCAGACATTCTGATGTCTCAGTCAGGTTCTCAAGTGCTGGAATTAAGGCTTTCACTGATTGCACAAAGTCAAGCTCAATCCTACCCAACACCCGGTCCAGGCTAACTTTGAACAGAGTAAGTCCCAGAATACATCCGAGTCTCTGCACTCAGTAACTATTTATAGGCTGGCTATGTTGCCCAGCAACTTACTGGGAATTTCGCAAATTCTCAGGATGTCCCACAGAGAAGCCTCATCAGCTAAATCAAACAATTTGTTAAAATCAGCATCAGCTGCAAAGAAGCACTGCTGAGAGTCACTCAACAGTGAGCACTTGCAGAGCTAAGACGTGGTCAGTGATTGGTTTCTTGGGCTTGAAACCAGACTGCTCTGATGGCTGAACAGCATGCAGCTGGCACTGAATCCTGTAGAGAATAATCCCTGCCAGTATCTGAATCCAGTGCCAGGTCCTGAAACCCATTTATGCCAGTGCCTGTGCCCGGAGTGTGTAACTTGAAGCAGAGGAGAGTCTCACTCTCCCTCTCTCCCTGGATAGGATGTCAGACCAAGGCATGTTGCTTCCCCAGCCCAGGATGGTAGCCACTGGGTAGGCTGGGTGGACTGGGACAATGTAGACGAAGTGTCTTTTCCAGTGTGTTGGGACCATGCCTGTCTCCCAAATAGATTTAAAGACCTACCTGATAGAGTTCAGCTCTGATACCACAGATTCCTACATCTTTACCTGCCCTCAACTGTTCGACCAACTTTGGTCTATTTTGTGAGGATGGCCATTGCAGATGGTCACCCCACTGAGTCTGGCCTGATTGAGGTTTCTTCCTACAATGAAAGAAAAAAAAATGCAGATGGAGTTCCTTCCAACTTTCTCCAATCTGGTTCCTCCTGGGAAGTGTAAAGTCAAGATATTTCTTGTGTGCAGCACCAACAAATGAGTTGTGCTGTAATCTGGCATCATAAATTGATTTTCCAGTATCATTTCTCTAACTTGTTTAAAACCAAATGGTTGTTTAAAAAGTCCATTAGTTAATTTAATTTCAATCATTTTATATGAATTTACATGGCAACATGTTGACCTGGTTGTGTTTTTCTAAGACTGCAGCAGCGACCATCCCGGACATTGGCAAATATGTTCTCATTCTTCTTCATGAAGAACCGTCGTAACATTCAATTTGAAAAATAAAATATTTTCTTAAGTGTTGCTTCAGACTTTATGAAAGAGGTGCGTTTGTATTTTTATGTTAAACAGTTGTAATTATCATTCAAAATTTGAAGCTGAAAATGTAAAATTTATGGTAAGCAGTAAATCCTTATTAAGAAATTCTTCTTGAACACGTCACTTGTTGCACATGTTGAAAAGTGAGTTGATAAAACCCTTAAAATAAAATTTCAGTTATTTGCACTCAGCCATGACACGCCCCCCCCCCCCCCCCCCGCCCTGAAAATAATTGCATAAACATTGGGAAAAATGAGCAAATGAATGCAAACTGCACAAACACCCTGATTCGTCTCAGCACCGCAGCAAATTATGGTCATAAATTCCTGTAGAGGGGAACATTGTGGGTGTTATGAAGCTAATAAGTGGTTTCATTCGTGTTTCTTCACTGAGAAACATGCCAACGTACGGTGGATGTTCAGGGTGATGCTGGCTCGTTTGCCCATGGGCACTGCCGGGTTGCTGGCCACACAGGTGAAGTTCCGCCCGCTGTCAACGTCAACCGGCGTGATGGGCAGGTAGCTTCTGGTGGTGACCCTCTTCCTGTCCGGCAGCACTTCCTGTTGGAAGCAGAGGATTGTGGGTAAAGGAGATAGTGGATTAGAAAAGACACAGCGCCAGGAGAGATGAACTCACACAACCTAATAATACAATAGTTATGTACTTTGCATTTATTCGCAAATTCATGCATCCACTTTCTAAACCTGCTTATTCCAGTTCAGGGTTGTTGGGGAGGTTGGAGCCGAACATTCAAACTCCACAGTGAGGAAACCGTGCTAACCACTAAGCCACTGGGCTGCCCTTCATACACACTAGTCTATCCCAGCAGTCACAGGGTGTGAGGCGGGTTCACCCTGAATAGGACGTCGGTCTGTCACAGGGACAGACAAACACATTCACACCTACGGACAAAGTTTTCAGTCCTTCTAACCTGCATGTCTTTAGGATGTGGGAGAAAGCCGGAGCACCTGGAGGGAACCCACACAAACACAGGGAGAACACGCAAACTCCACACAGAAAGGCCACAGGTGGGAATCGAACCCATGACCTTCTCGCTGTGAGGCAACACTGCAAACCATTAAGCCACCGCACTGCCCCCTTTATACACAATCATATCAAATATTTAATCTTGAGTTGATCTGAAATCCTCAATGCTAACAAGTGTTTTCCAACAGTTGTGTGTGTTTGAGGAGGAACTGTCTTACTGGCGGCTGTCTGGATGTTTTTGAGCCATCTGGTTGCTGTGACAGCTGGACTTTCTGTGTACAACTGCTTAGCTGCAGCAATTCTGTCTTTGCACATGTGACATTTCTGCCTTCTTCTATTTGTTATTTGGTCACTGTTAGTATGGCCAGCAGATGGTCACCTCCCTGAGTCTGGTTTGCTTGAGGTTTTGTCAATGTGATATTGTATCACTTCCTGTTCCGGAGCACAGCGGTGTTTTTCTGTATCTGTTAGCTGTTTAATCTGCGCAGTTAGATTGATCTAGTTATCTAGATTACGATTTGTTTCCCAGTGTAATCTTTACGTGCCTTAACTAAAGCACTCCCTCTGCTGAATCACCTCTAAATTATTTACACATTATTCACTTTGTGTGTTTTTAGGAATCCGCTAGCTTAGGGCAGCTACTAGCTCTTAGCCAGTTTAGCATGGCGGCTTCTCCTGTCTCTCCCGCACTTTTCTGCTCTGGGTGTGAAATGTTTAGTTATTCCTCGGCCTCCTTTAGCAGTAACGGTACTTGTAATAAGTGTAGCTTATTCGTAGCTTTGGAGGCCAGGCTGGGCGAATTGGAGACTCGGCTCCGCACCGTGGAAAATTCTACAGCTAGCCAGGCCCCTGTAGTCGGTGCGGACCAAGGTAGCTTAGCCGCCGTTAGTTCCCCCTTGGCAGATCCCGAGCAGCCGGGAAAGCAGGAGCGTAGCCCTAAACAGAAGCCCCGTGTACACCGCCAACCCGTTCACATCTCTAACCGTTTTTCCCCACTCGACGACACACCCGCCGAGGATCAAACTCTGGTTATTGGCGACTCTGTTTTGAGAAATGTGAAGTTAGCGACACCAGCAACCATAGTCAATTGTCTTCCGGGGGCCAGAGCAGGCGACATTGAAGGAAATTTGAAACTGCTGGCTAAGGCTAAGCGTAAATTTGGTAAGATTGTAATTCACGTCGGCAGTAATGACACCCGGTTACGCCAATCGGAGGTCACTAAAATTAACATTAAATCGGTGTGTAACTTTGCAAAAACAATGTCGGACTCTGTAGTTTTCTCTGGGCCCCTCCCCAATCGGACCGGGAGTGACATGTTTAGCCGCATGTTCTCCTTGAATTGCTGGCTGTCTGAGTGGTGTCCAAAAAATGAGGTGGGCTTCATTGATAATTGGCAAAGCTTCTGGGGAAAACCTGGTCTTGTTAGGAGAGACGGCATCCATCCCACTTTGGATGGAGCAGCTCTCATTTCTAGAAATCTGGCCAATTTTCTTAAATCCTCCAAACCGTGACTATCCAGGGTTGGGACCAGGAAGCAGAGTTGTAGTCTTACACACCTCTCTGCAGCTTCTCTCCCCCTGCCATCCCCTCATTACCCCATCCCCGTAGAGACGGTGCCTGCTCCCAGACCACCAATAACCAGCAAAAATCTATTTAAGCATAAAAATTCAAAAAGAAAAAATAATATAGCACCTTCAACTGCACCACAGACTAAAACAGTTAAATGTGGTCTATTAAACATTAGGTCTCTCTCTTCTAAGTCCCTGTTGGTAAATGATATAATAATTGATCAACATATTGATTTATTCTGCCTAACAGAAACCTGGTTACAGCAGGATGAATATGTTAGTTTAAATGAGTCAACACCCCCGAGTCACACTAACTGTCAGAATGCTCGTAGCACGGGCCGGGGCGGAGGATTAGCAGCAATCTTCCATTCCAGCTTATTAATTAATCAAAAACCCAGACAGAGCTTTAATTCATTTGAAAGCTTGTCTCTTAGTCTTGTCCATCCAAATTGGAAGTCCCAAAAACCAGTTTCATTTGTTATTATCTATCGTCCACCTGGTCGTTACTGTGAGTTTCTCTGTGAATTTTCAGACCTTTTGTCTGACTTAGTGCTTAGCTCAGATAAGATAATTATAGTGGGCGATTTTAACATCCACACAGATGCTGAGAATGACAGCCTCAACACTGCATTTAATCTATTATTAGACTCTATTGGCTTTGCTCAAAAAGTAAATGAGTCCACCCACCACTTTAATCATATCTTAGATCTTGTTCTGACTTATGGTATGGAAATAGAAGACTTAACAGTATTCCCTGAAAACTCCCTTCTGTCTGATCATTTCTTAATAACATTTACATTTACTCTGATGGACTACCCAGCAGTGGGGAATAAGTTTCATTACACTAGAAGTCTTTCAGAAAGCGCTGTAACTAGGTTTAAGGATATGATTCCTTCTTTATGTTCTCTAATGCCATATACCAACACAGTGCAGAGTAGCTACCTAAACTCTGTAAGTGAGATAGAGTATCTCGTCAATAGTTTTACATCCTCATTGAAGACAACTTTGGATGCTGTAGCTCCTCTGAAAAAGAGAGCTTTAAATCAGAAGTGTCTGACTCCGTGGTATAACTCACAAACTCGTAGCTTAAAGCAGATAACCCGTAAGTTGGAGAGGAAATGGCGTCTCACTAATTTAGAAGATCTTCACTTAGCCTGGAAAAAGAGTCTGTTGCTCTATAAAAAAGCCCTCCGTAAAGCTAGGACATCTTTCTACTCATCACTAATTGAAGAAAATAAGAACAACCCCAGGTTTCTTTTCAGCACTGTAGCCAGGCTGACAAAGAGTCAGCGCTCTATTGAGCTGAGTATTCCATTAACTTTAACTAGTAATGACTTCATGACTTTCTTTGCTAACAAAATTTTAACTATTAGAGAAAAAATTACTCATAACCATCCCAAAGACGTATCGTTATCTTTGGCTGCTTTCAGTGATGCCGGTATTTGGTTAGACTCTTTCTCTCCGATTGTTCTGTCTGAGTTATTTTCATTAGTTACTTCATCCAAACCATCAACATGTCTATTAGACCCCATTCCTACCAGGCTGCTCAAGGAAGCCCTACCATTATTTAATGCTTCGATCTTAAATATGATCAATCTATCTTTGTTAGTTGGCTATGTACCACAGGCTTTTAAGGTGGCAGTAATTAAACCATTACTTAAAAAGCCATCACTTGACCCAGCTATCTTAGCTAATTATAGGCCAATCTCCAACCTTCCTTTTCTCTCAAAAATTCTTGAAAGGGTAGTTGTAAAACAGCTAACTGATCATCTGCAGAGGAATGGTCTATTTGAAGAGTTTCAGTCAGGTTTTAGAATTAATCATAGTGGACTCATCTCTGTGGACTCATCTCTGTGCTTGTTCTGTTAGACCTCAGTGCTGCTTTTGATACTGTTGACCATAAAATTTTATTACAGAGATTAGAGCATGCCATAGGTATTAAAGGCACTGCGCTGCGGTGGTTTGAATCATATTTGTCTAATAGATTACAATTTGTTCATGTAAATGGGGACTCTTCTTCACAGACTAAAGTTAATTATGGAGTTGCACAAGGTTCTGTGCTAGGACCAATTTTATTCACTTTATACATGCTTCCCTTAGGCAGTATTATTAGACGGTATTGTTTAAATTTTCATTGTTACGCAGATGATACCCAGCTTTATCTATCCATGAAGTCAGAGGACACACACCAATTAGCTAAACTGCAGGATTGTCTTACAGACATAAAGACATGGATGACCTCTAATTTCCTGCTTTTAAACTCAGATAAAACTGAAGTTATTGTACTTGGCCCCACAAATCTTAGAAACATGGTGTCTAATCAGATCCTTACTCTGGATGGCATTACCCTGACCTCTAGTAATACTGTGAGAAATCTTGGAGTCATTTTTGATCAGGATATGTCATTCAAAGCGCATATTAAACAAATATGTAGGACTGCTTTTTTGCATTTACGCAATATCTCTAAAATCAGAAAGGTCTTGTCTCAGAGTGATGCTGAAAAACTAATTCATGCATTTATTTCCTCTAGGCTGGACTATTGTAATTCATTATTATCAGGTTGTCCTAAAAGTTCCCTGAAAAGCCTTCAGTTAATTCAAAATGCTGCAGCTAGAGTACTAACGGGGACTAGAAGGAGAGAGCATATCTCACCCATATTGGCCTCTCTTCATTGGCTTCCTGTTAATTCTAGAATAGAATTTAAAATTCTTCTTCTTACTTATAAGGTTTTGAATAATCAGGTCCCATCTTATCTTAGGGACCTCGTAGTACCATATCACTCCAATAGAGCGCTTCGCTCTCAGACTGCAGGCTTACTTGTAGTTCCTAGGGTTTGTAAGAGTAGAATGGAAGGCAGAGCCTTCAGCTTTCAGGCTCCTCTCCTGTGGAACCAGCTCCCAATTCAGATCAGGGAGACAGACACCCTCTCTACTTTTAAGATTAGGCTTAAAACTTTCCTTTTTGCTAAAGCTTATAGTTAGGGCTGGATCAGGTGACCCTGAACCATCCCTTAGTTATGCTGCTATAGACTTAGACTGCTGGGGGGTTCCCATGATGCACTGTTTCTTTCTCTTTTGCTCTGTATGCACCACTCTGCATTTAATCATTAGTGATCGATCTCTGCTCCCCTCCACAGCATGTGTTTTTCCTGGTTCTCTCCCTCAGCCCCAACCAGTCCCAGCAGAAGACTGCCCGTCCCTGAGCCTGGTTCTGCTGGAGGTTTCTTCCTGTTAAAAGGGAGTTTTTCCTTCCCACTGTAGCCAAGTGCTTGCTCACAGGGGGTCGTTTTGACCGTTGGGGTTTTACATAATTATTGTATGGCCTTGCCTTACAATATAAGGCGCCTTGGGGCAACTGTTTGTTGTGATTTGGCGCTATATAAAAAAAAATTGATTGATTGATTGATTGTTGGGGGTCATGTGACATGTTTCTGTGGGTGTTATCCTGCACGCCGGCACCATGGTTTTGAGTACTGAAGCATCTGGAAAAGACCAAGAGAATGCCTGGTTGTGGTAGACAGGTGCTGCTTTTAGGAGAGGATGGACAGATGATCTGCTTGGGTGGTCACCAATCAGGAGCCATCCATCCATCCATCCATCCATCCATCCATCCATCCATCCATCCATCCATCCATCCATCCATCCATCCATCCATCCATCCATTTTCTTCCGCTTTATCCAGAGTCGGGTCACGGGGCAGCAGCTCAATCCAACGTGAGTGTGTAGTCAGGGAACGCGAGGATTTACGTGCAAATGACAATAACTGGCTCATAAGCCAGTATTGATTACCAAGGCCACTGTTACTGTAGTTGCGCACAGAACTGCAGCTGGCCCAGAGTGCAATACGGCGAGGAGCCAGGGGTTGTCTGTGCACACACAGGTGCTGGCCATGCTGGGCTTCCTGGCATCAGGGGCATTCCAGCGGGAGCTGGCTGATCGGTCAGGAGTGTGCCAGTCAACCTTGAGCCGAACCACCAGCTGTTTGGAATGCAATCATCCGAATGTCATCCACGTACATCACATTCCAATATTAACCCTCTGGAGTCAAATGACGCGCCCTCATGTAAAAAGTTACATGACCTAATTAAGCGGACCTGACACTCAATCTGCTGCACTCTGAGGCTCCCTTTAAATGCATGTTGAATGCGGAGACTTCAACCTTTATAGCACTTTTTAAACTGTTAATAGGCCTAGTATAACTTGACTTGTGAGTCTTTTTTACGCCATGCATTTTCATGAATATTATTGTCATTTTTCACTGCGCATTTATGTACACACACGCAGCCAAAAGGATCATGTCCTTCTCTACTACAGCAGCAACAGTGGTGGGAAGAAATATGACTCCTCCTTCCTCATTGGTTGGCTCCTGAAATTTTCCACCAATCAGATGTTACTAACCCCATGTGTGTTTGATCACAGCCCACCAACGCCACGTGGGTTTGATTGTGTGTGCATTTTCTCTTTGTTACTGGTGGAAAGTGTGTGTGTGGTTAGTGTTTTGCTGTTGTTTGGGTTTTTTTTTTTGTAAAAATGAGGCATTTTATGAATATGGAACAAGAGCTTCAGTTATTTTTTGAACTGGAGGAAGCAGCGCGTCGTCAGACTCTGAAACAGACAGTGAGGATTCTGGTGCTGAAAGAGATGATCCCTCTTCTGTTCTGGTGGAGCAACCAAAGCAGGTGGATCCACCAACGTACGCACAGAGACCTGAACAGAGGGTCGGAGCACATGCTTCTGTTTCCAGATCCAGATCTCTGCTCGGACGCAGAGCAGAGACACGCCCCAGTGCTGACTGCTGGAACATGGAGGAGGAAGCAGACACCGATCCAGCAGCAAGCAGATTTCAGCCTTGGAGAACACCTGGAGTCCAGGTTGATACACTCTCCACCCAAAGTCCAAAACACCTTTTTCTTTTGTTTTTTTGCAACTGACACCATTAGAACAATTTGCACCAACACCAATAAAATTGCTGCAAAAAACAAGGCATTAGGGAAAAAAATACAGCTAGACAGACACTGAAATGGAAGATCTGTACAAATTTTTGGACTTCTGATATACATGTCGTTGGTGTCGCTACCAAATCTCCAGGACTACTGGAAACAAAGTCATATTTTGTCTGTGCCCTTTTCAGTGAAAGTAATGTCCAGAGACAGATTTAGATCGATATTCTGGAACATCCACCTAAGTGATCCAGATGAGGACGTAGAAAATGATAGAAAAAAGGGAACAGCAGGTCATGACAAAATGTTTTGAGTCAGGCCTCTTTATGATGACATCCTCAGTGCCTGCCAGGCTTATTACCACCTGAGAAGGGAGCTGGCAGTGGATGAAACAATGGTGGTGATGAAGGTAAAAACTGGAATGACTCAATATTTGAAGGACAAGCCAACAAAATGATGCATGAAACTTTTTTTCTGTTGGCTGTTTCAAGTAATGGCTACACACTCAAGTTCACCATTTACACTGGCAAGACTGTGACCACAAGTGAGCACGGGTTGTGTACGATGTTGTCATGAACCTGATCCAGTCACCCTCACTTGGGACTGGGTATCAGATTTACATGGACAATTTTTACATGAGTCCCAAACTATTCATGGACCTGTCTAACATGACGTTTGGGACATGTGGCACATACAGGGAGAACAGACAAGGATGCCCCAGAGGGAGGGCAAATGCTCATAAAAAAATCTGAAAGAGGATCTATAAGATGGATAAGAGAGGGGCCTCTGGTGTTTGTAAAGTGGATGGACACACGGGAGGTGCCTGTGTGCTACAGCATCCATCATGCGTAAAGGAAGGGTGAAGGATGGGAAGGATG
The DNA here is from genome assembly GCF_902500255.1 of Thalassophryne amazonica. Lineage (NCBI taxonomy): Eukaryota > Metazoa > Chordata > Actinopteri > Batrachoidiformes > Batrachoididae > Thalassophryne > Thalassophryne amazonica. The sequence goes on along the minus strand of NC_047114.1, from coordinate 2,838,477 downwards.
GACGCTGGACAGTGAAAGACATTCCCTGTCCTACCCCAGTGTTGGCTTATAATAAAAACATGGGTGGAGTCGACCTATCTGACCAGCTCATCCAGTACTACTCCACCCATTGTAAAACTACAGGCTGGTACAGGACAGTGTTGCTGCACTTCCTTGACATTGCAACCACAAATACATTCATCTTGCATCGTGAGATGAGCAGTGTCAAGCAAGTGCAGCCCAGACACACAAGGATTTATGGAGGAGCTGGTGTGTCAACTGTGTGGCACAGACAAAACAGGTGTCCCACAGAACAGGAGCCAGTACCACGTTCCTGTGCCAGTTGTGACAGGCACAGATCCTCGCCAAAAAGCCAGATTGAGGTGCCAACGGTGCCTTCAGGTGGACAACAAGAGGAGTGACACACTGTGGAAGTGTCAGGCCTGCAATGTGCCCCTCTGTGTTGTGTTGGACAGGAATTGTGTTTTTGAGTGGCACAAATAGTTTAGCATGTCCTGCACTATATTGTGCATGTTTTTGAAATTTACCATTTACGAGGTCTGTCAATAAAGTAACGGTCCTTTTTATTTTTTTCAAAAACTAAATGGATTTCATTCATATGTTTTCACGTCAGACAAGCTTGAACCCTCGTGCGCATGCTTGAGTTTTTCCTCGCCTGTCGGTAACGTCATTCGCCTGTGAGCACGCCTTGTGGAAGGAGTGGTCCCGCCCCCTCGTCGGATTTTCATTGTCTGGAAATGGCGGAATGATTTGGACTTTTTTTCCGTCAGAATTTTTTCAGAAGCTGTTAGAGACTGGCACCTGGAAACCATTTGAAAAATTTATCTGGCTTTCGGTGAAAATTTTACGGGCTTCACAGAGAATAAGGTCTGTTACTACAGCTTTAAGGACAGCTTTAAGGACGCTCGGCGCGCCGCGCTCCGAGCTGCGATGACGAGGCAGAAAATGCCAGATCATTTCTAAGCTGATGGCTCTGTGGATACGAGACCGTCGTGTGCACTTTCTCTGATTATCACAAGAGCTGGACATCAGCCATTTTCCGGCAGATTTCACTTTTAACAAGAGATTTTGTCATGGAAAGCCGCGCGGAGGCTTCGTGCGTAATGACCGATTCGCTTTCCATGACCTTAATCCTTAAAGCCGTCCTTAAAGCTGTAGTAATAGTCCTTATTCTCTGTGAAGCCCGTAAAATTTTCACTGAAAGCCAGATAAATTTTTCAAATGGTTTCCAGGTGCCAGTCTCTAACAGCTTCTGAAAAAATTCTGATGGAAAAAACGTCCAAATCATTCCACTATTTCCAGACAATGAAAATCCGACGAGGGGGTGGGACCACTCCTTCCACAAGGCGTGCTCACAGGCGAATGACGTCACCGACAGGGTGGAAAAACTCACGCATGCGCACGAGGGTTCAAGCTTGTCTGATGTGAAAACATATGAATCAAATCCATATAGTTTAAAAAAAAAATAAAAAGGACCGTTACTTTATTGACAGACCTCGTATATTTACATTCTAAATCTTATTTTGACATCTGATTGTTTTCTACATAGTTTAGCATTAGCATTTCCTGCACTGTATTTGTACATATCTTTTTGAAATTCTAAATCTTATTGTGAAATCTGTGTTGTGTGGGCCGCTGAAGAGGAGGTACTGCTGGCCCACTACCAAAGGGCGCCCTGCCTGAAGTGCGGGTTTCCACACACTCATTATATCTGTTCTCTGCTTCCTGCCAGCAGTACCAGATCCGACAGTCGGAGACGGTGACCACCTGGGGACTCAGGACTTGGCGGCTCCAGTATCCTTCGGGTTCAGTGGCAGTGGAAATCGTGTGGGATCCGGTTCTTCTTGGGACAGACGTCTCCTACCCTCGAGCCCGCCCACACGTCACCTTGTACATTTTGATTGTAACCCAAATTCTGTGTTTGTCTGTATTCTCATTGTGCACATTTCACAACAGTAAAGTTTTGTATTTTGGCTCATCTATTGTCCGTTCATTTATGCCCCCTGTTGTGGGTCCGTGTTACTACACTATCCCAACAACCTGACTGTTTTGTGAATAATTTTACAAAAAAAAAACCCTGAAGCATTTCCAGCATTTATGTAAATATTTGTATTTAACTTTGTTTTTTTGCTACATTTGTACATATGTTTTTGAAATTTACAATTTATATTTACATTTGAATTTATGAAAATGGTTTGTTGAACAAGTTTGTGGTTTTCACAGCAAAAAACTAAACTTTTTTCTCCTCTGATTTTATGTTTTTTGTGTGATTTTAGGTTCACTGTGTTAATACAGTAGGTCAGAATGGATGAAAAACTGGAGAATCACACAGGTGAAGTTGTGATGAACAAAATGACACCAAACAAGGCCTGGTAAACACTTTTTAAAGGTAAATTATAAAGGTAAAACCAAAAGTAGTCAAAAACAGCCAATTATACCCTGGACTCCAGAGGGTTATAGTGCATTTTTCAGCGAGAGCCGGTTTCCTGATTGTAATCACAGCGATTGACTGCACACAGATTGATATATAGGCACCATCACATGATGAATTTGTTTTTGTTAATAGGAAACATTTTCATTCCATCAATGTTCAAATCATATGTGATGCACAAATGCATCTAACTAACATCGTGGCTCAGTGGTCTGGTTCAACACATGACTCATTCATCCTGACTAACAGTGTGGTTGAGGCAGCCCAGTCTCACGCCTTTTTTTCATGCTCCCATCATGAAATGAGTGACATGTTTTTGTTCATTTTACTATTTCTAATTTTCACCACTTCTCCTAACCATAACCAGACCCCACCATGTCATCCTGCATTTCATGCCCCTGTCTGGCACAGTGCACAATAAGTAAATTTTTTACTTGTGCAATTGTTCCAAATTAAACCAACCTGGGAACATTTGGGCATGTGCACATTCAAATATGTTTTTGTTATTATTATTGTTTTTGTTTCTTGATGGTGAAACTAGAGCTTCTTAACAGTTCCCCCAATTGTCTCCCTGTGTTCAGTATTTGTCAATAAACACGTGCATATAGTTGTGATGTCACACACTGTGACATGTTGCTGATGTTTCCTCATTCTCTTTAACTTCAGTGTGTGTGCTGCTTCCACTGTTAATTCCATGTTTGTTCCGGTTGACAGGGTATCATATAAAATATCCCTGCATATCTTCTCTTCAATTACTTTTTTACTCCACTTCATCTGTAGCTCACAGTTGGTGAAATGCCTTTTTTCTTACTGTGAACATTCTTACCGTGGACAGGGGGGGGGGATCTCCAGGTCCCAGGGTCTCCAGGTCCCTATTTAAATACTTTTGCATGTTTAAATAGGGGCGTGGAGAGGGAGGAGCTTGGTGCGTGTGCATGTGCGCTCAATTCCAAGTTCAGTGGGATGTACAAATGGAACGTGCTTGGATCCATGTGTGCGCACACTTTGATACATCTGAATTTTTTTGTGCTTATTCCAGTTTCTGTTTTGGCGTACGACATGTTTCAAGTAGGAAATCCACACAAGTCTTTCTACATGAAGCCGCTGATGTTTAATTTTTGACTTAATGAACCTGTGTAGACTCTGAGTCTCAGTGATACTGGTGCATTGCCACAGATACCGCAGCATGAAGTGGATGAGAGTCCACGACTCCCTCCAGGTCGGGACACTCGTCCGAAGGGTTATTTCCCTTTAAAGCTGGGCGGACTGAGACAGTGCGGATGAAGTTTGTTTGTCCAAAGAAACAGACCAGAGTCCACACATGGGACGTCCGACTCCTGTCCCACTGTGCTACCTGCTCTTCACTGAACAAATCCCTCACATACACTTTCACAATGAGTCCTTAAAAAATCTAGTAGAAAAAAGGTTTATTATAAATGAAATGAAGTGATTTGTTGATTATTAATTTGCGCTGTTTGACATCTCTGTGCTTAAATGTATTAAATGCGTTCAGTGGTGTGTCGAGCTGCTGCAGCTCTTTACGGAAATCGTGAAGAAAGTCCAATCCAACAGTGAACGTAATGTGTGTTGAACCGCTGTTAGTTTATTTAACAATCGGAGAATATGTGCACGTTTGCGCACGTGCAGAATACAGCTGGCTGCAGAGATGTAAGAAGCTGTGTGTTTTGAGTGTTTGTGCGCCAGTGTGTGTGCAAATGCACGATTGTGCATATGTGAGTGTGCACTTGCAGGCATAATTTCCTGTGTGTCGGAGAAGGCACGGCTGACTGAGGAGTGCATTAACGTGGGAGAGCGAGACATAAAATGTATCACTGTGACCATTACATTACAGTGCCGTTATGTGAGTGTGCGTGTGGCCGTGCACGTGTGCGCCATCGTGCCTATGAGTTTATTAACCACATCGACAGTGTCGCAAGTTGTGTGACTGCATTAAACTGGAGCAAATGCATGTGTACACAGTTCACAAAGGAGTGCTGAGAAACCAGAGCAGATAGTTTCATTACACAGGACGGCCCAGCTGGTAACAGAACCCATAACCATAAAGTGATCATTTAATCTATATGTTTCGAATAAATTGCCCCAGTTACAACTTTTTTGGGAATGTGTTGCAGGTCTGAAATGCAGGAAGTGATGTATATTAACTGGAACCTGACTGATATAGCAGCTGGCGGATAATATCAGCCAATATGAGATTTTTGTGAACATATCAGCCTTATTTTTGCAAATATGAAAACTTTTACTTTTCAGAAGAAACATTGCAGAAAAACACTTTGGCTGCTGGAAATGGTGTCATGATATAGTTTGTCCAACAGGGGCTAACATTTGTTTACAATATGTCAAGCATGTCTAGGACCCCCATCGTCCCTTGGTCACATTAGCTACAAGAGAGAAAGTGACCAGCTTTCATTCAGTTTCAATCAGAGTGGGCATTTTATAGAGACAAGAGACAATCTGATTTACGTAAATGCTGAGTGATTCAACGCAGCAGCTACTAGCTGGAGTGAAGGCAGTGTGACCTACATTGGTTGGTTGTATTTACATTTATTCACGTACAATAAAGTTCATGATTAAACTGGAAACTATCAAGCCACAAGCACATACAAATATTAGGAATCAATGCCATTCTCTGTGTATATATCGGAGGTAGGGGGAGGGTTATACCCCCGTCAAACTAGAGGCCAAATGAGGCCGAATGAAAATTCGACTCACTTTCCAGAAGTGTCATGGTGCATTCAAGGATGTCGTACAGCTGTCTGAGAGCAGTCTAAACATTCGGGCCAACTTCCTGTGTTGGCCCGAATGTTTTGCACATGTGCAAAACAGTTGAGGTGGAATTTTATCAAACAGCAGTAGGAGTGCAGTCTGACCACAATCTGACTGCAATCTAAATATTTGTACGGCATGAAAACAGCATTTGAAGCAATCTGATTGTGTTCCTAGGGCAGTTTGACATGATCTGCCACATGCCAAATCGAATGTTTCTGTCAGGCATGGTGGCAGCGTGGCTCATAACAGGTGGACACAAATGCAAGTTCTCACCAGGGATGGACATAGTACAAGGTTTAATCGTCAAAGCAAGCAGGGAGTCAGTACACAGGTGATCCAGCAGTGAGGCAACGGTAACAGACAGGCGAAAGGCTGATGCGTGGTTCAACAGACAAGCACAGGTCAAAATACACAGCGAGGAAACAATCAGAGACAAAGGCAAACTTGAGGTTGAGGACAAAGCAAGGTCAAAAAATCTGGCAGGCAAAAAAACAAGGCAAAGGAGTACTTGAAACTATGGCAGGAGCATGACATGAACTCAACAATCTGGCAGTGAGTAGTGAGACTGTGAGGGCTTAAATAACTGGTGGAGTAATTAGAGGAGAAATGAGAAGCAGGTGTGCAGAAGGTACTGGAAGGGGGCGTGACCGGGAAAGACAAAGGTAAGTGCAAGAGAGAGCAGGGAGGCAAAAGCAAAGTGAACTGGGGCAAGATAACTAAGTGGCTGAAAAACCAAAGGTGCAAAGAAAGTAAAGTAAGTGGCATAAAATTAACAGTATAAAACGTGAAGTGTTCCAGACAAGCAATAATGCGTGAGCAAAACAAAAGGGGAAACCAAACTAGGAAATGACGTGACTAATCCAAATAGCAGGAAACATGAAGATCTATGATTATAATAGAAACGAGAACAGGGGCTGATACAGATTATAAACTGAGCAGAAAATAACTGACATGAAACAAAACCAGTAACCACAAAATACAACACAAAATAGATGATAAACTGAGAATAAACAAACAGTGACTACAGAATAATGCAATAAATAAAAGATAACTGATAAACAGAAAATGGAATAAATAACAAATGGAACATGATATGACAAGAAACACTGAAGGTGAATAATAACCAAAACCTGTGACTAAAGCATAATACAAGACATGTGACAACCAGAACTAGACTTATAGGACCAGGAGGGAACAACCAATAACCAACTACAGAATAAAATAAAGCCAAAGAAAGAATCCGTGACGAAAGTGTAACATAAAGAAAAGCAATGAATAACTGAATGACTACAAACAAAATAAGGTAACGAAAGAAACTAGTGACTAAATAGTAAACAAAGCAATAAACAGAATCAAACAGTTGTGCTACGAAGGCCCGAGTTTGTTTGATTATGTAACCTGTAATTTTTGTATATGGAACATACTTAAGGACAATACTGTCCACCTTGTAGATGTTCTGTGTTAATGTATTTTTTGTGTAAAATTATTTGAAAATTTCTAAAAAATAAAAATATAAAAAAAAACAAAAAAAAAAACAGAATCAAACAGACTAACATGGTAACGTATAAACTAATGACAGGTAAAACCAGAGACTCAAAGAGAAAATAAGGCAATGAACGAAAATCTAGCCCCTGAGCCGGGACTGGGCATGACAGTCCCAACTCTGCCTGAATGCACCACGAGTGCAGCGCCAGTGCTGCTGGAATATATTTCCAACACCTGCAGTCGGACCTCACTCGTACTGTGATGTAAGTGCATTTGTCATAATCTCACTGCATTCTGACAGCCTAATGTGTTCCACCAACATTTGTACTGTGTTCGGAGGCTTAATGCGCACGGCGTGTGCACTAATCATTCGGTGCACGGGTTGAGGCGCAGTCTGTGTGGTCGTATGCCTGTCTTCCGCAATCCTTATTCCCTCCAAGATGTGGCACGATTTTTTTTTTTTGACATTCCGCCTGAGTCAGCTTGATCCTTGCTAAGTGTGACGGGCCCTGAGGGTTATGGGGTAGCCCCAGGCCCAGATGCCACCTGGAGCTGAGTCCACACCGGGCCACGTTCTGTTGTATCTTTTGAGTGTGAGGGCACAGTGCCCAGTTCCCCAGTTTAGAAAAACCTGTGGGTGTATCCCTTGAGCATTGAGAAGAGGTCCAGTCACCCAACCAGGCAGAGAAGCCATCAGTCCCCACCTCCTGAAAGTATCCTGTGTGCTGGATCATGCCCAGAGAAATGTGACACATGGCCAGAATATCAAAGCTGATCCTCCCTCACAATGTGAGAGTCCTCGTCGTTGTCTCCCTATGCAGCCACCTGCAACTGACACAAAGGCATTGCAGTGATACCCAAGGATCCTCCAAAGACACCTAACACCAAAGAACTTCAGTAGTCACCTGAGATCACTGGTTTGCATCCAGATATCATAACCACACAGTGAGACTGTGGAAGCACCAGGAACTTTAAAGACTTGGCTCTTTGTTCTCCTGCAAATATATCAGGATCCCAAAACACCTCTGTTGAGCCACCTCATGACTCCATAAGATCTTGTCAGGCCTTCACCTCAAAGGCAGGGGATCTGTAGGTACGACTGTCAATGCTGAGATGAGGGAACATCTGCAGATACACAGTACTTCTGATGGCCAAGTCCAGGAAGTCAGTGAAAGCCTGGATCTTAGTCTTGATCCAGAACAGGCCCAATCAATCAAAGTATGCACTGAGTCTGCAGAATACATGCTGACAAAACTAGGTTCCTACAAGAACAAGGAGGGCAGTTGATCAATGGTGTTTTGGATGTTGTTGTTACTGTAAGGTTACAATCTGCAGTTTGTAGTCATGTAAAAACAGGAATTCAACAACAAACACTTGCTAAACTTGCCGCTCCCATCTGCTGAGGTGTGTTTTGTCAACCATGAACCACCAAGGTCTACCAGCCCGCCTGCTCCGTGCGGCGGGTTCCCCTCACACAGGCCTCCTGGGGCTGTGCGCAGCCTGAAATGCACATATTGTAATTTCCCTTCACGGTGCCCAGGGCAGAAAGCAAACAAATAAACAAACATGCTGAGCGTAGCTGCTACTGAGGAGCAGCTTGGAAGCAGGAACGTTTGTGCTCCTGCTATAAACCACGTCACATTATGCATCAATCATTTAAGTGCAATAAAGTTTTATGTGTATTTTATGTTGCATGTTTCTGCCCCTGTGTGTGTGTGTGTGCATGCATGACAGTCACCGTGGACTGGTGAGCTCCTTCCACCACCACACCGTCCTTGGTCCACTGGATGTGCGCTGCAGGTTTCGCCCCACGGGTCACACAGGTCAGGTTATATGGTGTCCCGGCCATCAGCAGGAGCTCCGGGGCACCGTCGACCACCGGGCCCTCAGGGGGGACTGCAGGACAGAGGGTCACACACACACACACACACACACACACACACACACACACACACACACACACACACACACACACACACACACACACACACACACACATATTTAACAAAACCTAGCAAAATCTTAGGGCCCCTTCACACTTAACACGAAAGACGTACAAACCGGAAGAAAATCCACAAACCATAAATGAAATGGTGAACCATGAAACATTCCAGCTGCTATCAGGAGGAACGTACGGTCAGACAGGGTTAGGGTTGCTGCGGTATCATGCACGCTTGTGTTTGCGCACACAAACACAGTGCGGGCACACGGAAAAGTCACACACACAGCAGCGGAGGGAAAAATTAATAAAACACCACAGTTCATAATACATAATTCCTGTTATAAATAGCGGATTTAGCCTCCGCCTAGACGTACACCAGGAAGTAATGAAATGATGTGGATTACTTTTCTCCCTTTTATGTTTTACATGAATTACCTGATGTGCTCAAGCCGGCCAGCTCCCGCGTCATGAAAAGCCGGCTCCTGTGTCATGAAGAGCTGGCCCCTGTGTCATGAAGAGCCGGCCCCTGTGTCATGAAGAGCCGGCCCTTGTGTCATGAAGAGCCGGCTCTGGTGTCATGAAGAGCCGGCCCCTGTGTCATGAAGAGCCGGCTCTGGTGTCATGAAGAGCCGGCCCCTGTGTCATGAAGAGCCGGCTCTGGTGTCATGAAGAGCCGGCTCTGGTGTCATGAAGAGCCGGCTCTGGTGTCATGAAGAGCTGGCCCCTGTGTCATGAAGAGCCGACCCCTGTGTCATGAAGAGCTGGCCCCTGTGTCATGAAGAGCCGGCCCCTGTGTCATGAAGAGCCGGCCCCTGTGTCATGAAGAGCCGGCTCTGGTGTCATGAAGAGCTGGCCCCTGTGTCATGAAGAGCCGGCTCTGGTGTCATGAAGAGCCGACCCCTGTGTCATGAAGAGCCGGCCCCTGTGTCATGAAGAGCCGGCTCTGGTGTCATGAAGAGCTGGCCCCTGTGTCATGAAGAGCCGACCCCTGTGTCACGAAGAGCCGGTTCCGGTGTCATGAAGAGCGACTCCTGTGTCCCGTGGCAGCTCACAGAACTAAAGGCTCAGTCTCTGTTGCTTTGTTCTGTGATTTTAATTTATTGTATAAATTATTATGTGTTTGTCTTGCATCTGTCTGATGTCTGTGCTTTTAAATTGACACCTTGCATGCACGGTCACGTCGTACTGACAGACAGCCTGCGGTCAGCTGACAGGCGCTGTATGTCCACAGCAAAGCGTATGAGCAAAGAGATCACACAAGAATGAGTTCACACCTTCACCCTTATTTTTTTGTTGAATTTCCACTCTTTCTTTTTATCATGTAAACTACAGTTTACATGGTGGAAGTGACATCAGCCAGCCAGGGGGATCGAATAAGCACGGGTAGGGCATTCGCTGTTTTTCGGCTGCTTGTGTGCGCGACTGGTTGTAGTGACAGGTTCACGAGGTGTTTGAGGCAGCTCCAATTTTTCACAAATGGCATGCAATTCCTCCTTCGTGCGCTAGTTGGCTTCAGTTGTGTTTTGTGTGAAGGGGCCCTCACAGATGCACACTTTCTCCTCCACAGATGTAATGTTTTTGCCAGCGTTTCATTCTTTGTTTATTTGTCTGTTTGCAGAATAACTCAAAAAGTGAACTGATGTCAGCAAAATTTGATGAACACTTAGTAAAAGTGTTCCATTGATCATATTCCCGTAAATAGGTGATTCAGTTTTGGAGGTGATCTTAATATTTTCTGGAATTGAGATCCAGGAGAATGTTTGTCACAGAGCAACATTTCATTCAAACGGTTGTGGGAGGATGTTGATGAGATTTTGGGAAGCAGATGTTTAAAATGCATGAAAATGAGAGATTTTATTCTGAATTTGAGCTGGAATATATTTTCTTGGTCCTGTGTGGCCATGGCACAGGAAAGGCACTCTGAAAGCCTTCTACTTTTTAATGATTTTTGTTTTTAAGATTGACTGAATGAATGAATTTTCCGATAATCACCGGCATGAACATCTGCTGTGGATCTCCTGTTGGTGGTCAGTTTTAAATTTTGGGGGGAAAACTTCTGACAGGTTTCTTTGTTGTAAACACTTGTATTGCGTGTTTCTAATAAAGCTGAATGATTTTCAGGTTCCCACATGTCTTCTGTGCAGTTTTACTTAGTAATGCGTTTTATCCTCTGCACTCTGGTCAGGTTTGATCATTCAACCTAATTCAATCTGTTCAATAAAACTGGACTCTGCAGTCAGAGTCTCAGATACGATAAGTGGAGGATTTGGGTTGTTCAGCTTTCGGACTTCGAGAACGTGTTTGGACTTCGTTTGTGTTCTGCCTGAAACCTCTGAAGACGTGGTTGATTTATTTCTGAATAAAATGTCCTCAAACTCACATTATACTGATAAAATGCTCAGATATAATTAATTTATTACACAAGTGTGAAATCATGGTTTTGTTTGTGCGCTGAGTGACTTTTGTATGATTGTTGTGCTGCATTCACATGAAGGTGGAAAAACCGTTACAGCGGTTTGGTCGGGTCCACAATGTACTTTTGTTGACTTTTATGGGGGTTTAAAAAAACTACACATTTTTGGAAAGTTTTCGTGAAAGAAAACATGTGACAGCTAAAGTCAAAGGTGTATGTTGGCAATGAAGAGAAAATAGGAAAAATGAAAAAGTTGAACATTTTGAACTTTCCACACTGTGTTGTTTGTGGCTGCAGCTCTCACACTAACCCTCTTAAACCAGTAGAACGCCAGATTTACAGATTTTCAGGCACCACATTGATTCCCGAAATCGTAAATAACCTCAAAACTCAAGAACATCAGCTTTATTCATAAAGATTTTGTTAAAGAAAGCATCCCGAAGGCTTGTCATCCTGTGAATATTCTGTACTGTATTCTGTACACACACCAATTAGCTAAACTGCAGGATTGTCTTACAGACATAAAGACATGGATGACCTCTAATTTCCTGCTTTTAAACTCAGATAAAACTGAAGTTATTGTACTTGGCCCCACAAATCTTAGAAACATGGTGTCTAACCAGATCCTTACTCTGGATGGCATTACCCTGACCTCTAGTAATACTGTGAGAAATCTTGGAGTCATTTTTGATCAGGATATGTCATTCAAAGCGCATATTAAACAAATATGTAGGACTGCTTTTTTGCATTTACGCAATATCTCTAAAATCAGAAAGGTCTTGTCTCAGAGTGATGCTGAAAAACTAATTCATGCATTTATTTCCTCTAGGCTGGACTATTGTAATTCATTATTATCAGGTTGTCCTAAAAGTTCCCTGAAAAGCCTTCAGTTGGTTCAAAATGCTGCAGCTAGAGTACTGACGGGGACTAGAAGGAGAGAGCATATCTCACCCATATTGGCCTCTCTTCATTGGCTTCCTGTTAATTCTAGAATAGAATTTAAAATTCTTCTTCTTACTTATAAGGTTTTGAATAATCAGGTCCCATCTTATCTTAGGGACCTCATAGTACCATATCACCCTAATAGAGTGCTTCGCTCTCAGACTGCAGGCTTACTTGTAGTTCCTAGGGTTTGTAAGAGTAGAATGGGAGGCAGAGCCTTCAGCTTTCAGGCTCCTCTCCTGTGGAACCAGCTCCCAATTCAGATCAGGGAGACAGACACCCTCTCTACTTTTAAGATTAGGCTTAAAACTTTCCTTTTTGCTAAAGCTTATAGTTAGGGCTGGATCAGGTGACCCTGAACCATCCTTTAGTTATGCTGCTATAGACTTAGACTGCTGGGGGGTTCCCATGATGCACTGTTTCTTTCTCTTTTTGCTCTGTATGCACCACTCTGCATTTAATCATTAGTGATCGATCTCTGCTCCCCTCCACAGCATGTCTTTTTCCTGGTTCTCTCCCTCAGCCCCAACCAGTCCCAGCAGAAGACTGCCCCTCCCTGAGCCTGGTTCTGCTGGAGGTTTCTTCCTGTTAAAAGGGAGTTTTTCCTTCCCACTGTAGCCAAGTGCTTGCTCACAGGGGGTCGTTTTGACCTTTGGGGTTTTACATAATTATTGTATGGCCTTGCCTTACAATATAAAGTGCCTTGGGGCAACTGTTTGTTGTGATTTGGCGCTATATAAAAAAATTGATTGATTGATTGATTGATTGATTGATTGATATCTTGACATCTTGACAGCCATTTCTGGAAGGGTGCTGCACACTTCTGGTGTTGGAAAGAGGCTCTAAACCTGATGTCTCAGCTTCTTGGCAATTGTGTAAAACAACTTTATTTTGATTGATTTTTAGGATCATGATTGAATTAAAGGTTATGGGTGCATTTTTCTGAAATGCATAAAAAGCTGGGAAATTTGAACAGTATGTCTGCATCTCAGCCATGGCTTTGTACACTTCTGGAAGTCTGATAGAGTAGCAACATTTGATGTGGTCTGAGTCCGTTTCACATTTGCATATTGTATTGAACATATGCATGTTCATTTGAGGTTTGCAGGCATTTTTGCCCACATGGTCTATTTATTTATGTTTTTACCCATGCACTTATTCCTATTAAGGGTCACGGGGGATGGAGGGGGAGTATTCCTCCAGTCCTTGGGTGAGAGGCAGGGAACAGCCTGGACAACCTGCCAGTCTCTCATGATACATTCATTTGACACGATTTGGATTTATCGTGTTTAAATGGATCATACTTGTCTTCTACAACAGAATTCTACAACTGTGCACGACTCCTGCAAGTGCACAAAGCTCTTGTCCAGACTTCTATTTTTTTGACCTGCACATTGTTAATTCACTCCTTTTTTCAGTACAAATAAAATGCTGAATGTCACCTTATTCTACCCCTGATGTGAACATGTGTCATTTCTGGACATTCTTTGATGTGATTCTCTTCTCAGGTCAGCAATAATCCAGTTTTGCAGAGACACAGATGAGCGGTCAGTCCACTTACTCAGCACGTTGAGTTTGGCTCTCCGGGAACGCAGCGCCGCTTCCGTGGCCTGACACTCGTACAGCGAGTCATCTGACAGCTCGGCGTGGGAGATCTCCAGGTTGTACTGACCGGTGTCCAGAGCGCGCAGCACACGGTACCTGGGCCAGGCTGCAGGAGAGAAAAACGCTCAAACAGTGGAGTCTCTGAAAGCTTTAGGGACTAATAAACTTATGAAACATCATCACAGCGAGGATTATCTACAAGCTAGAAACGCAAAAAAACATCAAGCTTTAATTACATGTCTTTGTCATAAGGGAGGAATCACTGTCACTTTATATATATATATATATATAAAAGTATTGCAAAAGTATTCAGCCCCTTTGTATTTCACGCATTTTAATTTGTTTATGGCATTTCAATTACAAAAGATAAATCAGGCTTCTCAATATAAAAATTTCTAAAATTATTTTCCTTAAACTCAAACTGAAAATAAATTTCAACAACTTGATATAAATTAATTAAAAATTTAAAAGCCAAGATGATGGGTTGCATAAGTAATCAGCCCCTTTGGTGTAATACCTGAAAATGATACGTTTAATTGGCAGTTTTCTTCAGACAAGTCAGGGGATGGATACATGAACATTTCCAGGTCACTGAATATGTCTTGAACTTTATTTACATCAGTTATGAGGAAATATAAACAGTATGACACTCAATTTCAATTCCATTCAATTTCAATTTAATTCCTTTATATTGCGCCAAATCATAACAGAGTTGCCTCAAGGCACTTCACACAGGTAAGGTCTAACCTTACCAACCCCCAGAGCAACAGTGGTAAGGAAAACCTCCCTCTGAGGAAGAAACCTCAAGCAGACCAGACTCAAAGGGGTGACCCTCTGCTTGGGCCATGATACAGACATAAATTACAGAAATAATTCACAGAACAATTCACGGACAAATATACAAGAATTGCTGTTGGTGCACAGGACAGGAGGATCACCAACACAAACACAACTCCCATCTCTGGATGGAGCTGCACCTTAAACAGAGAAAAAACAGAATCAGGCATCAGAAAGACAAAAAATACTGTAAAATTTGTCAGCATTAATCAACAAGAAAAACAGAAGAAATACTAAGGTGATCGCCGGCCGCTAGCCCTAAGCTTCACTAAAAGACCCAGAATTTAGGTAAAGTTGAGGCTGCGGCCCACTTCAATTACTAATAACATGAATTAAAAGAGTAAAAAGCGTAAAACAAAACTGCGTCTTAAGTCTGGACTTGAAAGTCTCCACAGAATTTGATTGTTTTATTGACGCAGGGAGATCATTCCACAGAACAGGGGCACGATAAGAGAAAGCTCTGTGACCCGCAGACTTTTTATTCACCCTAGGGACACAAAGTAGTCCTGCACCCTGAGAACGTAAAGCCCGGGCCGGTACGTAGGGTTTAATTAGGTCAACTAAGTAGGGAGGTGCCAGTCCGTGAACAATTTTATAGACTAGTAGCAGAACCTTAAAATCTGATCTCACTGGGACAGGAAGCCAGTGAAGAGACACCAAAATGGGTGTAATGTGGTCAAACTTTCTGCTTCCTGTCAAAAGTCTGGCTGCAGCATTTTGAACCAATTGGAGACCCAAAATGCTGGACTGTGGTAAACCAGAAAACAGAACATTGCAGTAGTCCAATCTAGAAGAGACAAACGCATGAATCAGGGTCTCAGCATCAGCCATAGACAGGATGGGACGAATCATCTCTATATTTCGCAGGTGTAAAAAAGCAGTTCCTCGTAATATATCTAATATATGTCTCTAACATGAAGCTAAGATATCAGGCAGTCTAGCTTTGAGTTCAGTTGTAGTTGAGAAGTTGATGTGTCGCCGCAATGATAAATAAGGTGGTTGTTCCACTAAACACAGCAGCAGAACTGTAAACCTAATAAGTGAGTGATCAGAGACCACCGATGCAAGAGGCATGATCTCAATATTTGTGACAGCAATACCACATGTGAGAACCAAATCCAGGGTATTTCCACTAATGTGCGTCAAGTCCTGAATGCATTGCTGAAATCCTAATGGATCCACAATTTCCATAAATGATTTGCAGAGGGGATCAGAAGGCTTATTTATATGAATGTTAAAGTCACCAATAATCAGAATGTTATCTGCACTCATTGACAAGTTAGAGATGAACTCACCAAATTTATCTAAGAATTCAGAGTATGGGCCAGGTGGCCTATAAACAGTAACAAAGTAATACAGCTGATTTTTATTCTTCTGACCTTGGCAATACGTAGCATTGTGGGCAGAATGGAGAATCAGATGTTCAAATGAGTTATATTTGTGACCCCAACAGGTAATAAGCTAAACCTATGTAAGATGCCTGGAAGTAGGTTTAGGTTTGAGACATACCACATGGGTTGTGGGTAGCAGACACAAAATATTTGATATTGCTGGATCAGCCAACGGGCCATCCACAATTTCAGTGTCATCCAGTGTAGTAATGGGTATTATGTTTGCAAAGCAAATCCCTCTGTGATTTTTATGGACATGTCTGCAGAAACAGGCCACAGTCTCAACGTGACGGATTTCCCTCCCTGCCACATAAACTGCACTATCACCATAGTGGATTTTCTGCACTTATTTCCCCGCTAAGCAAATGGATTCCACACCCACATTTGCAATAAGCCTTTCAAGGTTGAACTCTTTGGCTTCATGTTTGGAGGAAACCAGGCACCATCCCTACAATGAAGCATGGTGGTGGCAGCATCATGCGGTGGGGATGTTTTTCAGCAGCAGGAACTGGGAGACTAGTCACAATCGGCTCACCTCGGCTGGCGCCTAGCAGCTGACTTAGAACTGGTGCGGACCAGGGGAATCCGACTGTTTAATTAAAACAAAGCATCATCCCCCATCAAATGGTCCAGAATATTTTCCATCGTATCAGTATGAAGTTTGAAATTTTAGTATCGTGACAGCCCTCCCGTGGAGTCTGTCACTGCATTTTAGAGGCTACATACCAACATTTCTGACTTTTAAATGTAACTTTGTATCAATTTGCTGATCATTGTCTTTGATCAAACTGTCATTGATGTCTCTGTGTCATGTCGTCTCCCAGACGTACCTGTGTGTTTACCAGATAAATGTACTGTAAAAGCTCCTCTGATCTGGATAAAAACTGGATCATAATCTCAGAAAGAGAGAGAAGAAAGAAAAACACTATACTTCCATGAAAATGTCAAAGCTTTTTATCATAGTATTTATTTCAGGCTATTTGAGGACCTTTTTGTGAATGCATTAACCCGTGCACCTGCAGAATACAACAGCAGCTCCGTGTGCACAAACACAGAGCCCACAAAGGAAAGTGGAAGAGCATGTGTGCACACACACACAGTCTCAGTCCCAGAGATAAACAGCCGAAGGGTCTGCACACATATTGATCAAACATCATTACAAACGCTGCAATGCCACATCAGTTCCTGCAAGAGAACGTGTACAACTGCAGGCACTGTCGCACCAATTACTGCATCTTCTTCTTTTGCTCTGTTTGAACCGTCGCCTCGCAAAGACATAATCGAGTGTGACGTCCCACTAGGGGGCACTCGCAGACAAAGACATAATCGAGTGTGACGTCCCACTAGGGGGCACTCATTGATCCTCCGTGCCCAATCCCAACATGACATCATGGATTCACATGGCAAAGGCAGGCGGGCGGCTCGAGGTGCTACGGAGGGGACGCCGGGATGAGGGGGACAAAAGTATTAGTGGAGATTACATCATCCCCTCCAGCACCTCGCAGCATAGCAACCACAGAGGTGAAAACACCCCAGGGAGGAGGTGGAGGAGGAGGAGGAGGAGGAGGCGCAGGAGGGGGAGCAATGAATTCCCGCAGGAGTCGGTGTGTTTGCTTTCTGTGTCCATCTGTATTTGCACGCGACAAATATATGAGCCGTGCACTTTCTATCAATCTCAACAGACAAATGTGTTCAAAATGTGCAGATGATTGTGCACGGTTCGCTCATGTACGCATGTGGGTGTGCGTAGTGCAGGTACGTCTGAGCACCCACGTGCAGTCATCAACAGTTGTGTTAAATCGTACGTGGTACATAGCAACAATGTCTTACTGGTCATATCCCGTCAGGCCACGCCTCTGATGGCGAGATGATGCTGTACGTACGTTTGAACGGCCCGCGCAGTAAAATGCTGCATCTTTCTGCACTGATACATCTTGGATTATTTCAATAAGTGAAGGAAGATACTGATGATGTACAAGGACTGCGCTGAGAACCCGTCGCACACATGGACGAACAAACATGTTAAAATTTAGTGTTTGTTGCAAAAAGTTTGAAGGACAAAGAGCGTCACCAACAAGAGAGGAAAGGAGAGGGAGGGGGGAGAAACAACGATGGGAACAAAGAGGAGCAACAGTGTCGGCATGTGATGACATCGATAACAACAAATGACTTTTGAGTTTTATTTTGAAAGGATGTTAAGTAAGTAAGTAAGCTTTATTTATAAAGAGCCTTTCACAGACCAGGGTCACAAAGCGCTGCACATGGCATACAAAAATAATCTAAAAATAACATACAAAAACAATAAAATACAATATTAGGCTAAAAAGCTAACTTAAAGAAATGCGTCTTTAGTTGCCTTCTAAAAGTATCTATACAGTCCAGAGAACGAAGGGCACAGGGAAGCTCATTCCAGAGGCTAGGTGCCACCGCTTTAAAAGATCTGTCCCCGCGAGTTTTAAAACGGGTCCAAGGAACCATCAACAGGTTCTGATTGGACGACCTGAGGCTCCTGGAGGAAGCATAAGGCTGGATCAGGTCCCTGATGTACTCCGGTGCCTGTCCATGCAGAGCTCTAAAAGTCAATACCAGGATTTTGTAATGAATCCTGTAGGAGACAGGCAGCCAATGCAAAGTATTAAGGATAGGAGTAATATGGTCCCTCCTGCAGGTGCGGGTAAGCAGGCGCGCAGCAGAATTTTGCACAACCTGCAGGCGGGCCAACTCCTTCTTATTCAGACAGGTGAAAAGACTGTTACAATAATCCAAACACGATGAGACGAACGCATGTTGGACGAATGTTGAGTGATAGAAGCTGACCTTTGCTGAACCAGTAATTTAAAACGAGCTGAATGTGTTTCGTGACACAAGTCGGATGATCGCTTACATGATTTGGATCTAATATTCTTGAGACAAAGTAAAAATGCCAAAATGTTTTTTTTTATTTGATTTTTTTACTCTGTTTTCCTGAAGTTTTAGAGATTTGATTTGATTATGTGACAATTATTGACAGATTAATGAAAATTGGGTCCTTTGCTAAGGGCTATCCGGTCCCTGTACGACCGCAGCAGGAGCTTGGTTCACGTTAGTGGTAGTAAGTCAAACCTGTTTCCAGTGCACGTTGGCCTCCGCCAGAGCTGCCCTTTGTCACCGGTTCTGTTCATTATTTTTATGGACAGAATTTCTAGGTGCAGCCAGGGTGTAGAGGGGTTCTGGTTTGGGAACCACAGAATCTCGTCTCTGCTGTTTGCAGACGATGTGGTTCTGTTGGCTTCGTCAAATCAGGACCTTCAGTGTGCAGTGCGGCAGTTTGCAGCCGAGTGTGAGGCGTCCGGGATGAAAATCAGCACCTCCAAATCCGAGGTCAAGGTTCTCAACTGGAAAAAGGTGCTTTGCCCTCTTCAGGTCGGTGGAGTGTCCTTGCCTCAAGTGGAGGAGTTTAAGTATCTCGGGGTCTTGTTCACAAGTGAGGGACGGATGGAGCGTGAGATCGATAGACGGATCGGTGCAGCGTCTGCAGTGATGCGGTCGCTGTATCGGACCGTCGTGGTGAAGAGAGAGCTGAGTAGGGGGGCAAAGCTCTTGATTTACCTATTGATCTACGTTCCGATCCTCACCTATGGTCATGAGATTTGGCTCATGACCGAAAGAACGAGATTGAGGGTACAAGTGGCCGAGATGAGTTTCCTCCGCAGGCTGGCTGGGCGCTCCCTTAGAGATAGGGTGAGGAGCTCGGTCACTCGGGAGGAGTGGAGCCGCTGCTCCTCCACGTCGAAAGGAGTCAGTTGAGGTGGCTTGGGCATCTTTTCCGGATGCCCCCTGGATGCCTCGCTGGAGAGGTGTTCCGGGCACGTCCCATTGGGAGGAGGCCCCGGGGAAGACCCAGGACACGCTGGAAGGATTACATCTCTCGGCTGGCTTGGGAACGCCTTGGGGTTCCCCCGGAGGAGCTGGGGGAGGTGTGTGTGGATCGGGAGGTCTGGGCGGCTTTGCTTGAGCTGCTGCCCCCGCGACCCGACTCCGGATAGCGGAAGAAAATGGATGGATGGATGGATGAAAATTAGTTGGTTGCAGAATTGGTGCTAAATGTCTGTTTTGATTGATTATCATATTACTTGCTGCAGAAGCCAAAGGAATTGACTTTTTGTTAGAGCCCCACTGATACATAAGTTGACCAGTAATACTGGCTGATATGAGCCTTTTACAAGCATATCTGCATCTGCATAATTTTTGCTGATATGAAAACTTATTTTAGGAAATAATGCAGAAAAACATTTTGTCTGTTGGAAATGGTGCCATTACATAGTTTCTCCAGCAGTAGGCACTCCCAGGGCATTGTTTGTCAAGCATGGCTTGGACCCCTATCAGTCCTCAGTCACATTAACTCCAGGAGACAGAGGTAAAGTGACTGGTGCCTTACAGCAATAAGACACCAGTGGTCACTATTATGCCAGCTGGGCGGGACCAAAATAGATTAGAAGTATATGCAAATGGTGAGTGATGCGACATGGTGACTGCCAATCAAAGTGAAGGCAGTGTGACATACAGTGATTGGCTATTGGTTATATTTATAGTTATATATAAAGAAGTTCAAACTGAAAAATATCAAACTTCAGTTCTGTTTGTTTGTTATAAGCTCTAAATCTGAGGCCATGGTTATCAGCAGGAAACAGATGGATTTCCTACTCCGGGTAGGAAATATGGTCTTGCCCCACCTGAAGGAGTTCAAGTACCTTGGGGTCTTGTTCACGAGGGAGGGGATGATGGAGTGTGAGACTGACCAGAGAATCGGTGCAGCAGGGGCGGTGTTGCATTCACTCTACCGTACCATTGTGATGAAAAGGGAGCTGAGCCAAAAGATGAAGCTCTCGATCTACTGGTTAATCTTCATTTCTACTCTCACCTATGGTCATGAAGGTTGGGTCATGACCGAAAGAACTAGATCGCGGGTACAAGCGGTTGAAATGAGCTTCCTTAGGAGGGTGGCTGGTGTCTCCCTTAGAGACAGGGTGAGAAGCTCGGTCATCCGTGGGGAGCTCAGAGTAGAGCCGGTGCTCCTTCGCGTTGAAAGGAGCCAGCTGAGGTAGATTGGGGATGTAGTAAGGATGCCCCCTGGGTGCCTCCCTAGGGAGGTGTTCCAGGCACGTCCATCTGGGAGGACACCCCGGGGAAGACCCAGGACGGGAACGACTCAGGATCCCCCAGTCAGAGGTGGTCAATGTGGCACGGGAAAGGGAAGTGTGGAGTCCCTTGCTGGAGCTGTTGCCCCCACGACCCGATCCGAGAAAAGCGGTTGAAGATAAGCGGTTGAAGAAGAGTGATGAGAACAAGTGTTATAAGGGTTTGACCAAGAAATGTCCAGAATTATTCCCATTGTTTAAATGTCGGCCCTGAACAAATTAATATTGATCAGGCTCAACTTTTAATCACGATAGTATTGTGCTACAAATTATTTGACCAGTAGATGTCAGTATGACAGAGCTGCTGCAGCGACACCACACACAGCAGACTGAAGAAGGAGACATTATGGCCCAGTCACACAGCACTTAACGAAGGGTGAGGAAGGCCTGACGAAATAAGAAATCTGGACTTGACTGTCGTTGACTGTCGTTGACATCGTTTAACCTTCGCGCAGCTTCATTCCTGCAGCTGGCGCTTCGTCAGGATTTTTAAGCTGTTGAAAAATTTGAACGAAGGGCAACGAAAACTTCAGTTCGTCTGTGTTTCGTTTTGCTTTTGTTCTTGACGTTTTTTAAGCGTTTGTGTAGTTTTTGTAACGTTATTGTTTAATTTGACTTTGTTGGAGCAGCTGAACATTTTCACACAGTGCAGAAGCCGGTTTCTGAGCGCTGAGGCTGCTGCTGCGTTCATGTACCGTCAGAAATTACAGGATAAACTCAGCCTGCTTGCTTGGATTTTTTTTTATCTGTGTGGGGGGGCAGCTTCAATGGGCTCAAGCACCTTATATAGGCCAGAATTAATCTTTTGTGTGGATATAATTATTTATTTTGCCACAAGCAACTGTTGAATTTGAAACAACGAAAAAGTTGTGTAATTTCCGACGGTACTTGAATGCAGCATCAGCGGCAGCAGCAGCTCCTCCGTGCGCTTATTATTTTGTATTAAATATAACAATCTGAGTGTAGGAATGATAATCCAGTCCTTCTGTACATGTGGCAACAGGCAGATGAATCAACATGATGATATAAAGAGCTGTTCTGGAAGGAAGAATTCACGTTGTGGATCAGTGATCAACTGGTGGAAATAACCGCACGTGTCAATGCGCGCGTTCACACGCACTGATTAATTTACTGCTCTGATATATTCAATCATCTTTATACTTATATTTATATTTATTCTCCCTTTTGACAGTTTTCTGTTATAAATCAATATATATGTCTTAGAACATAATACAGTGATACAGCAGTGACCACGGAACACTTTTTTTTTTTTTTTAATTGGAGCACGACGGAGTGCGCATCGTGTCGACAAACAGTGTGGATTCTGATGATGATGGAGATGATCCCTCTTTTGTTCTGGTCAAGGAACCAAAGCAGGTGGTCCATCGACATCTCCACAGATTCTGTTTGCAGTTTCTCCAGGACTCAGGCGCTATGAGCTCCGTTCCAGCGCCAAGTGCTGGAGCAGACCAGCTGTGGCTCCAGGCGCATTTCGTCAAGATCGTGAGCTTCGGTTTTGTTAAGTTCCTCTTTTGTTCCTTTTGCGCTCTTGCTTCGCAGACTGTTTGATGATAAAAGCTCTTTCGTCCACCTTTTCTCAACAAATTGTAACATTTTTTACTTTTTCCCTTCGTTCAGGAATCGTCATGTGCCGTGTGACTGGGCCTTTAGTAAGACCATCACTATCAAAGATTTCACTGAATGACTTCGCTTTGATACTGAAAAGAAACCGTTTAATCTCGTGTTATCTAACACCACTCTGACAGTTTGTTTTTTCTTTGACCAACTTGGACTTTTTCAAAAATAAAAACAAACCGCTGTGTCGTGGCTCGCTGTCCTTTTGACTCCGCCGTATGTGCGAGCGAGGTGATACAGACTGCTGCTCGTGACACTGTTGGATTGAATGCAAGCTTCAGATGATGTTTGAATTCATGTCAGGTGATGTGTAAGGACGTTGTTGATAAACAGCATGAATTTATCTGGAGAGATTCTGCGCCTCAGGTCGATACAGTTTTCCTTTTTTATCAGTTTTCTCAGTTTTTCCCTGTTTTTTTTTTTTAATGCTGGTCAAATAAATGTGCCCACGCACCACAATAATGTTAAAACCATAAAACGAGTTTGTGCCCAACCAAGGAAAAAAAAAACACCTTTTTCTCTGTGAGACCTGACAGCCAAATCTGGGAGTCGGGTTCGTCTGTGTGTTGTCAGGCACATGCCTGAATTGGGTCGCCCACAGGTTTCTACTAGACATAAGTGCTTGCTGTAAACACTGTGGTCTTTAGTCTTTGGTTTGTTTGCTGGCTGTGGTCCAGGACGTGCAGCTGTTTTAAGTCTTCTGTGCACAGAAAAGTGTCAGATTTTTCTCTTTTGTGCTTAAAACCCTTCGTTGGAGTTTTGAAGCTGTGACCCTCCTCGCTTTGGGTTGCGTGACGCCTCCCCGGTATTGAGGCTCATTCTTGTGCTGCAGTCACAGTCAGTCGCTGTCAGTGTGCGTGTCGCCTCTGAATGGAAGTGCGACTGTGCGCCTGCTTTTGTCAGCACTGTGAGGGATTTCCTCTAATTCAGTGTGATATACAGGACTCGTTTTTTGCACAGACTGCCACTCACACGCTTTTTGGCTCTTAACTCACTCTCTCTGTGTGCTGCACTCATTCCCTTAATGTTAAAAAAGTCGACACTTTTTCAGCCGTAACATCTTTTGTCAGGGTTCTTAGAGTCAAAATGAAAGCCGGAGCTGGAGCCGAGTTATTCCTCCGTTCTCACTTCACTCTGATCTCGGAGGCTCACTGAGGTTTTTCCGTTCCCTTTGCAGGATTTTCTTGCGCCTCCTCACCTCGCAGACCCTCTCCGACACCGAGGGCCAGGCCGTCTTTGGTCCACTGGACGATGCCGCTGTAGTTGAAGACCACGCAGGACAGCACCACCCGTTCTCCCAGCACCACCGACTGGTCCGCGGGCTCCTGGGAGAAGCGGACGCTCCACACTGCAGCAGAGAGGGACACAGAGAGGGAAAATCAGTTTTGAGTTGACTTCATTGTGAGCTTGCCATGGACTGCCATCTTTTATTGCACCGTATCGATCTCTACAGTCCCTCTCTGGACTTATTGACCCGCGCTGCTCTGGTGATTTGTTCTGCATTTTTTATAGGTTCTGCGGTGCTTTTATGGTCTTTTTTTATGAAGAGTTTTATTCTGTGTACAGCTGTGAGCGTGCTAAGATAAACCCTGTCTGCACATCAAATTTTTCTTGAATAAAAGCAAAGTTGAGATGTTAGCAGCCCGTGGTCCAGTACCGGCCCGTGGTCCAGTACCGGCCCGTGGTCCAGTACCGGCCCGTGGTCCAGTACCGGCCCGTGGTCCAGTACCGGCCCGTGGTCCAGCACCGGCCCGTGGTCCAGTACCGGCCCGTGGTCCAGTACCTGCGTGTGTGCCAGCTGCAGGCCGTAGCGCTGCAACTGATGAGTGTTTCAAGCACAGTTACCCCTTATTAATTTTCAATTAGTTAACTGTTTGCTCATTAAAATTTTTGAAAATATGAATCATAAATATAGCTGCATGTGGCGACTGAGGGGTCTGAACTCTCTTCACATGATTCAACCCATGAATAAGACCCTCCTGCAAAGCTCCCCGTGACCCCACTTTAACTACCTCTCTGTGCTACAACACTATCATTAATGGCTACTTTCAGTTGATGTTGATAAAGTCTGCTGTGGTGTTACAGCGCCCCCACGAGGAAAAACCTTCAAAGATTCTTTCAACAACTTTGGTTGAATTGGTTAAAACATCAGACATCCCACACGTGGTGCAGATTACTGATAAACTGTTGAAGGAATAGCAAAAAAAAAAAAACAGGTTATCAAACAATTTAAAATGGCCAATGATTTCGAGGCTGAAGTAGGTGGGACCTATATGGTTAGATGCAGAATCTTCTATGGAATACAGATCCACTGAAATTTTTATTTTATGCCTCTGGTTCCAGAAGTTATTCCCAAAAGGATATTATAGTGGATGTAGTGCCCCCATCAGGTCAGCTAATATATCACTTTTTGCAAATGTCCATAGTGAACATGTCCACCAAGTTTGGCATCAAAAGAGTAATTCATTCATGAATGATAGCACATTTCGTCAATTAAGTCACGCCAGCTGAAATTTGGCAACCAGCTGTGGTAACCAGGGTGTCGAAACAGGGAGAATAAGAAGAGAAGGTTTCCAGGGGCCCATGACTGACAGGGGCTCAGAGAGGCCCCTAATACAATTATAATACAGACAAAATGATATGGAGGGTGGCCCAGTAAGATTTCTTTTCTTGGGGCCCAAAATCCCTGGTGGCAACACAAGAAAAAATATGAAAAATCCATCAAAAAACTTTTACTTGGCTCGGTTCAAACATTTTATGTGCCAAGTTTTGTGACAGATTCGCAAAAAAATTCAAAAGGGCTGAAAAATTTGAAAAGAGACAAATTTACAATCCAGGTAAGAATTAAGATTTTTGTCCCAATGCTCGAGAAGTTATTGGCAAAAAGAGACGTTGGTGATTACAGAATGGTTATAGTGCCCCCATCGGGTCATTCCAGGTAACAAATTTTTCCAAGAACTTCATAATGATCTTGTCTTGGAATTCATTCATGAGCTGTAACAGATTTAGTGATAAAAGACACACCCACTCATCTTTGCTCACCAATTGTTGCAAAAGAGTAAAATATTTGAAAAATCCAACAATAACTTTTGTGTTGTTTGGTTCAAACATTCTACATGACACATTTTCTGATGACTAGGCAAAAAATGTAAGAGGTGTTGTTTAAAAAAAACACTTTTTCAAACTATTCAAAATGGCAAAAAATGCCCTCGGCAAAAGTAGGCGTGGCTAGTGTTGGTAATTGCAAGGCTCTTAAAAAAATGTAAATGTCAAAAAATTCTATGTGTTACAATTCAGAAGTAGTTAGCCAAAAGGTAAATGTGGTTATTATAGTGCCACCGTGTGGTTGATAATTGTAATTTTTTCCTTGGGTAGTGGGTGCCTTGTGGAAGGTACACAACAAGCTTCTTTGTCATAACTTTTACAGTCTGTGAGCAAAAAATTGTAATAGAGGAGAGTAGGAATATTTCAAAATGGCTGCAAAGTTACAAAGTGAATGTAGGCGGAGCCAACATGACTGGATGTGCCTTAGCACAAGGTACACCTGAACAAAAGAATCGTGATTCGACGATGTAGGGTTCAGTAGTTATTGCCAAAAGTCTATTGCGGTGGTTGTAGTGCCTCCATCAGGTCACTTAAGGCATCACTTTTTGAAGAAGGCCATACGGATCACATCCTCCATATCCATATTGATCACATCCTCCATATCCATACTGATCACATCCTCCATATCCATATTGATCACATCCTCCATATCCATACTGATCACATCCTCCATATCCATATTGATCACATCCTCCATATCCATACGGATCACATCCTCCATATCCATATTGATCACATCCTCCATATCCATACTGATCACATCCTCCATATCCATACTGATCACATCCTCCATATCCATATTGATCACATCCTCCATATCCATATTGATCACATCCTCCATATCCATACGGATCACATCCTCCATATCCATATTGATCACATCCTCCATATCCATACTGATCACATCCTCCATATCCATATTGATCACATCCTCCATATCCATATTGATCACATCCTCCATATCCATACGGATCACATCCTCCATATCCATACGGATCACATCCTCCATATCCATATTGATCACATCCTCCATATCCATACTGATCACATCCTCCATATCCATACGGATCACATCCTCCATATCCATATTGATCACATCCTCCATATCCATACTGATCACATCCTCCATATCCATATTGATCACATCCTCCATATCCATACGGATCACATCCTCCATATCCATATTGATCACATCCTCCATATCCATATTGATCACATCCTCCATATCCATACGGATCACATCCTCCATATCCATATTGATCACATCCTCCATATCCATATTGATCACATCCTCCATATCCATACTGATCACATCCTCCATATCCATATTGATCACATCCTCCATATCCATATTGATCACATCCTCCATATCCATACGGATCACATCCTCCATATCCATATTGATCACATCCTCCATATCCATACTGATCACATCCTCCATATCCATATTGATCACATCCTCCATATCCATACTGATCACATCCTCCATATCCATATTGATCACATCCTCCATATCCATACGGATCACATCCTCCATATCCATACTGATCACATCCTCCATATCCATATTGATCACATCCTCCATATCCATATTGATCACATCCTCCATATCCATACGGATCACATCCTCCATATCCATATTGATCACATCCTCCATATCCATATTGATCACATCCTCCATATCCATACTGATCACATCCTCCATATCCATATTGATCACATCCTCCATATCCATATTGATCACATCCTCCATATCCATACTGATCACATCCTCCATATCCATACGGATCACATCCTCCATATCCATATTGATCACATCCTCCATATCCATATTGATCACATCCTCCATATCCATACGGATCACATCCTCCATATCCATACTGATCACATCCTCCATATCCATATTGATCACATCCTCCATATCCATACGGATCACATCCTCCATATCCATACTGATCACATCCTCCATATCCATACTGATCACATCCTCCATATCCATATTGATCACATCCTCCATATCCATACGGATCACATCCTCCATATCCATATTGATCACATCCTCCATATCCATACTGATCACATCCTCCATATCCATATTGATCACATCCTCCATATCCATACGGATCACATCCTCCATATCCATACTGATCACATCCTCCATATCCATATTGATCACATCCTCCATATCCATACTGATCACATCCTCCATATCCATATTGATCACATCCTCCATATCCATACTGATCACATCCTCCATATCCATATTGATCACATCCTCCATATCCATACGGATCACATCCTCCATATCCATATTGATCACATCCTCCATATCCATACTGATCACATCCTCCATATCCATACTGATCACATCCTCCATATCCATATTGATCACATCCTCCATATCCATATTGATCACATCCTCCATATCCATATTGATCACATCCTCCATATCCATACTGATCACATCCTCCATATCCATATTGATCACATCCTCCATATCCATACGGATCACATCCTCCATATCCATATTGATCACATCCTCCATATCCATACTGATCACATCCTCCATATCCATATTGATCACATCCTCCATATCCATACGGATCACATCCTCCATATCCATACTGATCACATCCTCCATATCCATACTGATCACATCCTCCATATCCATATTGATCACATCCTCCATATCCATACAGATCACATCCTCCATATCCATATTGATCACATCCTCCATATCCATACTGATCACATCCTCCATATCCATATTGATCACATCCTCCATATCCATACGGATCACATCCTCCATATCCATATTGATCACATCCTCCATATCCATACTGATCACATCCTCCATATCCATATTGATCACATCCTCCATATCCATACGGATCACATCCTCCATATCCATACTGATCACATCCTCCATATCCATACTGATCACATCCTCCATATCCATATTGATCACATCCTCCATATCCATACGGATCACATCCTCCATATCCATATTGATCACATCCTCCATATCCATACTGATCACATCCTCCATATCCATACTGATCACATCCTCCATATCCATATTGATCACATCCTCCATATCCATACTGATCACATCCTCCATATCCATATTGATCACATCCTCCATATCCATACGGATCACATCCTCCATATCCATACTGATCACATCCTCCATATCCATATTGATCACATCCTCCATATCCATATTGATCACATCCTCCATATCCATACGGATCACATCCTCCATATCCATATTGATCACATCCTCCATATCCATACGGATCACATCCTCCATATCCATACTGATCACATCCTCCATATCCATACGGATCACATCCTCCATATCCATATTGATCACATCCTCCATATCCATACGGATCACATCCTCCATATCCATATTGATCACATCCTCCATATCCATATTGATCACATCCTCCATATCCATACGGATCACATCCTCCATATCCATATTGATCACATCCTCCATATCCATACGGATCACATCCTCCATATCCATACTGATCACATCCTCCATATCCATATTGATCACATCCTCCATATCCATATTGATCACATCCTCCATATCCATACTGATCACATCCTCCATATCCATATTGATCACATCCTCCATATCCATACTGATCACATCCTCCATATCCATACTGATCACATCCTCCATATCCATATTGATCACATCCTCCATATCCATATTGATCACATCCTCCATATCCATACTGATCACATCCTCCATATCCATACTGATCACATCCTCCATATCCATATTGATCACATCCTCCATATCCATATTGATCACATCCTCCATATCCATACTGATCACATCCTCCATATCCATATTGATCACATCCTCCATATCCATATTGATCACATCCTCCATATCCATACTGATCACATCCTCCATATCCATACTGATCACATCCTCCATATCCATACTGATCACATCCTCCATATCCATATTGATCACATCCTCCATATCCATACTGATCACATCCTCCATATCCATACAGATCACATCCTCCATATCCATACGGATCACATCCTCCATATCCATACTGATCACATCCTCCATATCCATACTGATCACATCCTCCATATCCATATTGATCACATCCTCCATATCCATACGGATCACATCCTCCATATCCATACGGATCACATCCTCCATATCCATACTGATCACATCCTCCATATCCATACTGATCACATCCTCCATATCCATACAGATCACATCCTCCATATCCATATTGATCACATCCTCCATATCCATACTGATCACATCCTCCATATCCATACAGATCACATCCTCCATATCCATATTGATCACATCCTCCATATCCATACTGATCACATCCTCCATATCCATATTGATCACATCCTCCATATCCATACTGATCACATCCTCCATATCCATACGGATCACATCCTCCATATCCATATTGATCACATCCTCCATATCCATATTGATCACATCCTCCATATCCATACGGATCACATCCTCCATATCCATATTGATCACATCCTCCATATCCATACAGATCACATCCTCCATATCCATATTGATCACATCCTCCATATCCATACGGATCACATCCTCCATATCCATACTGATCACATCCTCCATATCCATATTGATCACATCCTCCATATCCATATTGATCACATCCTCCATATCCATACTGATCACATCCTCCATATCCATATTGATCACATCCTCCATATCCATACTGATCACATCCTCCATATCCATATTGATCACATCCTCCATATCCATATTGATCACATCCTCCATATCCATACGGATCACATCCTCCATATCCATATTGATCACATCCTCCATATCCATACTGATCACATCCTCCATATCCATATTGATCACATCCTCCATATCCATACTGATCACATCCTCCATATCCATACGGATCACATCCTCCATATCCATATTGATCACATCCTCCATATCCATACTGATCACATCCTCCATATCCATACAGATCACATCCTCCATATCCATATTGATCACATCCTCCATATCCATATTGATCACATCCTCCATATCCATACGGATCACATCCTCCATATCCATATTGATCACATCCTCCATATCCATACGGATCACATCCTCCATATCCATATTGATCACATCCTCCATATCCATACGGATCACATCCTCCATATCCATACTGATCACATCCTCCATATCCATATTGATCACATCCTCCATATCCATATTGATCACATCCTCCATATCCATACTGATCACATCCTCCATATCCATATTGATCACATCCTCCATATCCATACTGATCACATCCTCCATATCCATATTGATCACATCCTCCATATCCATACGGATCACATCCTCCATATCCATATTGATCACATCCTCCATATCCATACGGATCACATCCTCCATATCCATATTGATCACATCCTCCATATCCATATTGATCACATCCTCCATATCCATACTGATCACATCCTCCATATCCATATTGATCACATCCTCCATATCCATACTGATCACATCCTCCATATCCATACGGATCACATCCTCCATATCCATATTGATCACATCCTCCATATCCATACTGATCACATCCTCCATATCCATATTGATCACATCCTCCATATCCATACTGATCACATCCTCCATATCCATATTGATCACATCCTCCATATCCATATTGATCACATCCTCCATATCCATATTGATCACATCCTCCATATCCATACTGATCACATCCTCCATATCCATATTGATCACATCCTCCATATCCATACTGATCACATCCTCCATATCCATATTGATCACATCCTCCATATCCATACGGATCACATCCTCCATATCCATACTGATCACATCCTCCATATCCATATGGATCACATCCTCCATATCCATACTGATCACATCCTCCATATCCATACTGATCACATCTTCCAAGTAAGTCCTTCATGAACTAGACCACATTTAGTGAATCGGGCCACACCCACTCAACTTTGGCAACTAATAGCAGCAAAACGGAACAAAAGATCAAACAGCCGTGCAGTAAGTTTGTGCGACTCAGTCCAACATGCTATGTGCCAAATTTGATGTAGATTGAACAAAAACTGTGGGAGGAGCAGGGAAAAATAGATTTTCAAACTACTCAAAATGGCAAACAAATTATTATTTTTATGCAAATAGATGCAGAGAAAAGAACCCAAAGAATCGAACAAAACAAGAAGTTTGATTGTATGACTCACGTTTCAGAAGTTATTAGCCTAAACGTAAAAGTAGTTATTATAGCACCACCATGAGGATGATGATGGTAATTTTTTAATCTGAGTAGCGATGGTGATTTCAGACTTGCAAAGTTTGGTTTTTCTAACCCTTGCAGTTTCTGACCTACAGATACTTTCAAGGGAGAAAAAGAACAACAATGATAGTCTTTAAAATTTCCATAGGGGGCATCGTCCCTGTGGGGCTTGGACCCCTAAAAATGACCAAACTTAATTTTTAGAGTTTAAAATCTACAATCTGCATTTTTTTTTTTAAATCGAGTATCAAATGATTTGAAATGGAAATGAAGGTTTTTCATTGATCAATTACTCAAACGGTTAATCTTTCATCAAAATAGTTGTTTGTTTTCCAGTCAGGTGAATTTTGATAAAGTTCAGTACCTGTCAGGGGCGTAACAAGAAGATATCAGGGCCCAAATGTGGGATTGTCAAGGCGGGCCCCCTGACCAGACTGCATGGTGACGTAACATCAAAACATCAACAGCAAACATCAACACCACAACAAATAAAAACAAGAGTCATCAGAAGATGACGTGCCCCCCCGTCTCCACAAGTCAGTAATACAAAGTAGGACCCAGTGCTGGCAAATGAAAGAGCCTGGTAGCGAAAGCAGTGTTTGACTAGATGCTTTGGTGTAGGACGGCATAAGTCCCTTTTCTCTGGTTTATAAATTAATAAACTATCAAATGACAAGGATCTATTTTGGGCATTATATAAAACAAATAATGAATGGCTTTTTAATACATGTAATGGAAAGAATATTTCATGATAGTGAAAGATGGAACATTCCTTCTTTCATCTCATGAAATATGAATAAATAATAATAAATTCATTATTATATGGCTGCAACGCTACAAGCCCTCTGATTGGCTAATTACCAGTCGGATATTTTCCCACATCGGACCGGTTTCCATGACAACTGGTCTGCAACGTGTATTTTTGTTACAAACCAGGAAGCTAAATACACAATTAGAAAAACAAAGTCGGACATGAACGTACTCTATAAATATCTAAACTGTTGTGTGTGGGCCGCCAGAAGAGGAGGTACTGCTGGCCCACCACCAGTGGGCACCCTGCCTGAAGTGCGGGCTTCAGGCACGAGAGGGCGCTGCCGCCACGGACACAGCCGGGGGTGACAGCTGTCACTCATTATCTCTTGACAGCTGTCACCCATCTACTCAACATCATCTCACTCCATAAAGACCAGACGTCATCTCCACCTCGTTGCCGAGATATCGTACTTCATTGGAGGTAATATCCTCAGCCGTTTGTGTGGTACAATATAATTTGTATATTGTGAGTGTTTGCAGGAGTACCGGTACCTCTGTCGGTGGAAGCTGAGAGAGTGCTGGACGGCACTCTTTTCCCCTGAGGAATCACTGCGGTACTCTGCAACATATTGAGTGAGAGGTGGAGGTGGCATTCCCACCTTTGTTGTTAGGGGGGTGTACACACACCCACACTTGACTGTCTTTGTTCTCGCCAGCAGTACCAGATCCGACAGTCGGGGACGGTGATCACCTGGGAATTCGGGACTTGGCGGCTCCAGTATTCACCAGGTTCGGTGGCGGCGGAAATCGTGTGGTTCCGGCTCTTCTCAGGACAGACGTCTTCTATCCTCGAGCCTGCCCACACGTCACCTTTGTGGATTGACTGTAATCATATTCTGAGATTGTCTGTATGTTCGTTGTGCTCCTTCACAACATTAAATTGTTAATTTTTGGCTCATCTATTGACCGTTCATTTGCGCCCCCTGTTGTGGGTCCGTGTCACTACACTTTCACAACAGGATATCTCGGCCAGCGTCATGGACTCCGAGGGGCGTCACCCGGCTGTTGAACGAGCAATGGGAGAGCAGGGAGCGCAGGCGTCTGCAGTAGGCGTGATTGGTGAGCTGCAGCACATTCTCACCGCCTTTATGGCTCGCTTGGATCAAATGACTGAGCAAAACATCCTCCTGAACCGCAGGGTGGTGGCGGTGAGCGCTCAGGGCGCTGCTGCAGCTCCTCCTCCTGCCGACCCTGTGCAGGATATGAACGTTCCAGTGGTGGTTCAACAACCCCTCCCACCATCCCCTGAAGCATACATAAGCCCTCCTGAGCCGTACGGAGGTTGTGTGGAAACATGCGGGGACTTTCTCATGCAGTGTTCACTCGTCTTCGCACAACGTCCTGTCATGTACGCGTCAGATGCTAGTAAAATAGCTTATGTGATTGCTCTGCTTCGGGGTAAGGCACGCGCCTGGGCTACGGCGCTCTGGGAACAGAACTCACGGTTGTTATCAGCATACACTGGGTTTGTGGGGGAGTTCAGAACAGTGTTTGATCACCCTAACAGAGGAGAGACCGCTTCAACAATGCTGCTGTCAATGCGACAGGGGTGCGAGGTCCGGCGCGAGGTCCGGCTGGAATAACGTTGCGCTCCGCGCCGCCTTCATAAACGGACTGTCATTGGTCCTGAAGGAGCATCTGGTAGCTAAGGAGGAACCGCGGGATTTAGATGGGCTTATCGATCTCGTTATACGGTTAGACAATCGGTTGGAGGAACGCCGTCAGGAGCGAGGCGAAGGACGTGGCCGGATACGCGCTGTCCCTCTCCCTTCCGGGTTCGAAAAGGGGCCGCCGTCCCCACGCTCCACAGCCGCAGCGCTCCGTGGGGCAACAGCTCCCCCCGCTGACGTTGTTAGGGAAACGCACAGGGCCAAAATGAGGAGGCTGATCCGCGGGGAGTGTTTTCTCTGCAGCTCAAAGGAGCACACACAGAAAAACTGCCCCAAACGGCCACAACCACAACCGCCCTCAGGGCTAAGGGGGGGTCAAAACATTCACGTGAGACACACACAGATTGCCACACGACTCCCATTTACAATCCTGAGCGGGGATTTAACCCTTCAAGCCCCAGCACTGGTGGACACAGGGTCAGAAGGGAATTTGCTAGACAGCAGATGGGCAAGGGAGGTAGGCCTCCCTCTGGTGGCACTTCCTTCGCCATTGCAGGTGCGGGCACTAGATGGCACCCTCCTCCCTTTAATCACACACAAGACACAACCAGTAACTCTGGTGGTGTCTGGAAACCATCGGGAGGAGATTGAGTTTTCTGTAACTCCTTCTACCTCCCGCGTGATTTTGGGCTTCCCATGGATGTTGAAGCACAATCCCCAGATTGATTGGCCGTCTGGGGTGGTGGTTCAGTGGAGCGAAACCTGCCATCGGGTGTGTTTAGGATCCTCGGTTCCTCCCGGTTTACAGGCTAAGGAGGAGGTCAAAGTCCCTCCCAATCTGACGGCAGTGCCGGTTGAGCACCACGATCTTGCTGACGTCTTCAGCAAGGATCTGGCACTCACCCTTCCCCCGCACCGTCCGTACGATTGTGCCATTGATTTGGTTCCAGGCACTGAGTTCCCGTCCAGCAGGCTGTACAACCTCTCACGACCTGAGCGCGAATCAATGGAGACCTACATCTGGGACTCATTAGCTGCTGGGCTGATCCGGAACTCCACCTCCCCGATGGGGGCAGGTTTCTTTTTTGTGGGCAAGAAAGATGGCGGACTCCGTCCATGCATTGATTACAGGGGGCTGAATGAGATTATGGTTCGCAACCGATACCCGTTGCCATTGTTGGATTCCGTGTTCACCCCCCCTGCATGGAGCCAAAATCTTTACTAAGCTGGATCTTAGAAATGCGTATCACCTGGTTCGGATCCGGAAGGGAGACGAATGGAAGACGGCATTTAACACCCCGTTAGGTCACTTTGAGTACCTGGTCATGCCGTTCGGCCTTACCAACGCCCCTGCGACGTTCCAAGCCTTGGTTAACGACGTCTTGCAGGACTTCCTGCACCGATTCGTCTTCGTATATCTGGACGATATTCTCATCTTTTCTCCGGATCCTGAGACCCATGTCCAGCATGTACGTCAGGTCCTGCAGCGGTTGTTAGAGAACTGACTGTTTGTGAAGGGCGAGAAGTGCGAGTTTCACAGCACGTCTTTGTCCTTCCTGGGGTTTATCATCTCCTCTAACTCCGTCGCCCCTGATCCGGCCAAGGTTGCGGCGGTGAGAGATTGGCCCCAACCAACAAGCCGTAGGAAGCTGCAACAGTTCCTCGGCTTCGCTAATTTCTATAGGAGGTTTATTAAGGGCTACAGTCAGGTAGTTAGCCCCCTGACAGCCCTGACCTCTCCAAAAGTCCCCTTCACCTCGTTGGATCGGTGCGAAGCCGCATTCAAGGAGTTGAAACGACGGTTCTCTACTGCGCCAGTTTTGGTGCAGCCCGACCCTAGCCGCCAGTTCGTGGTTGAAGTGGACGCCTCTGACTCAGGGATAGGAGCCGTGCTATCCCAGAGCGGAGAGACTTATAAGGTTCTTCACCCGTGTGCCTACGTTTCACGCAGGTTGACCCCGGCTGAACGGAACTATGACGTTGGCAATCGAGAACTCCTTGCGGTGAAAGAGGCTCTTGAGGAGTGGAGACACCTGTTGGAGGGAGCGTCTGTGCCGTTCACGGTTTTCACTGACCATCGGAACATGGAGTATATCAGCACCGCCAAGCGGCTGAACCCCAGGCAAGCCCGCTGGTCACTGTTCTTCGGGCGTTTTGACTTCCGGATCACCTATCGCCCCGGGACCAAGAACCAGAGGTCGGATGCCTTGTCCCGGGTACACGAAGAGGAGGTCAAAACTGCACTGTCGGATCCACCGGAGCCCATCCTGCCTGAGTCCACTATCGTGGCCACCCTCACCTGGGACGTGGAGAAGATCGTCCGGGAGGCCCTGGCACGGATCCCGAACCCAGGAACAGGTCCGAAGAACCGGTTGTATGTCCCACCAGAGGCCAGAGCTGCAGTCTTGGACTTCTGTCACGGTTCCAAGCTCTCCTGTCATCCAGGGGTGCGAAGGACCATGGCAGTTGTCCGGCAGCGTTTCTGGTGGGCGTCTATGGAGGCCGACGTCCGGGAGTACATCCAGGCCTGCACCACCTGTGCCAGGGGCAAGGCAGACCATAAAAGGTCCCAAGGACTTCTCCAGCCCTTACCTGTGCCTCATCGCCCCTGGTCCCACATTGGCCTGGATTTCGTCACGGGCCTCCCGTCATCCCAGGGCAGCACCACCATCTTCACGATAGTGGACCGATTCTCCAAGGTGGCCCACTTCGTGGCCCTCCCGAAGCTCCCAACAGCCCAGGAGACAGCAGACCTCCTGGTCCACCACGTCGTCCGTCTGCATGGGATACCCACCGACATCGTCTCAGATCGTGGTCCCCAGTTCTCCTCACACGTCTGGAGGAGCTTCTGCCGGGAACTGGGGGCTACTGTGAGCCTCTCGTCCGGGTATCATCCGCAGACCAATGGACAGGCAGAACGGGCTAATCAGGAGTTGGAGCAAGCTCTACGCTGTGTGACGTCCGCACACCCGACGGCCTGGAGTAAACATCTGGCCTGGATCGAGTATGCGCATAACAGCCAGGTGTCCTCTGCCACCGGCCTCTCCCCATTTGAGGTGTGTTTGGGGTATCAGCCCCCGTTGTTTCCCGTGGTGGAGGGAGAGGTCGGTGTGCCCTCGGTCCAGGCCCACCTGCGGAAGTGCCGTCGGGTGTGGCGCTCCGCCCGTTCTGCCTTGTTGAAGGCCCGGACGAGGGCGAAGACCCATGCAGACCGCCGGCGATCCCCGGGCCCTGCTTACCAGCCCGGGCAGGAGGTGTGGCTTTCCACGAAGGACATCCCCCTCCAGGTGGACTCCCCGAAAACTTAAGGACCAGATATATCGGACCATTCAAGATCCTCAAAGTCCTCAGTCCTGCCGCTTCAACTCCCGGCTTCACTGCGGATCCATCCGGTTTTTCACGTGTCCGAATCAAACCTCACCCAACCTCACCCCTCTGTGGCTCCGGACCGGCGCCGCCTCCCTGCTCGGATCATCGACGGGGGAGCCGGCCTGGACGGTGCGCCGGCTCATGGATGTCGTCGGATGGGCCGGGGGTTCCATACTTGGTGGACTGGGAGGGGTATGGACCCGAAGAACGCTCTGGGTGAAGAGGAGCTTCATCCTGGATCCGGCCCTCCTGGCTGACTTTACCACCGTCACCGCCCGTTGAGGGGGGGGTCCTGTTGTGTGTGGGCCGCCAGAAGAGGAGGTACTGCTGGCCCACCACCAGTGGGCGCCCTGCCTGAAGTGCAGGCTTCAGGCACGAGAGGGCGCTGCCGCCATGGACACAGCCGGGGGTGACAGCTGTCACTCATTATCTCTTGACAGCTGTCACCCATCTATCAACATCATCTCACTCCATAAAGACCAGACGTCATCTCCACCTCGTTGCCGAGATATCGTACTTCATTGGAGGTAATATCCTCAGCCGTTTGTGTGGTACAATATAATTTGTATATTGTGAGTGTTTGCAGGAGTACCGGTACCTCTGTTGGTGGAAGCTGAGAGAGTGCTGGACGGCACTCTTTTCCCCTGAGGAATCACTGCGGTACTCTGCAACATAATGAGTGAGAGGTGGAGGTGGCATTCCCACCGTTGTTGTTACAGGGTGTACACACACCCGCACTTGACTGTCTTTGTTCTCGCCAGCAGTACCAGATCCGACAGTCGGGGACGGTGATCACCTGGGAATTCGGGACTTGGCGGCTCCAGTATTCACCAGGTTCGGTGGCGGCGGAAATCGTGTGGTTCCGGCTCTTCTCAGGACAGACGTCTTCTATCCTCGAGCCTGCCCACACGTCACCTTTGTGGATTGACTGTAATCATATTCTGAGATTGTCTGTATGTTCGTTGTGCTCCTTCACAACATTAAATTGTTAATTTTTGGCTCATCTATTGACCGTTCATTTGCGCCCCCTGTTGTGGGTCTGTGTCACTACACTTTCACAACATAAACAGCATCGTAAAAAACACACAGATTGAAAGGTAACCAGCTAACAAGTACGACCAGACCATCTGTTAAGCTAGTGGAGGTGAAGAAAGCGAACGAGCCCAACACCGTCAGCAGCATATTCGGTAAACTGTTAACCGGCCTGGTTAGCTAAACTGCAGGATTGTCTTACAGACATAAAGACATGGATGACCTCTAATTTCCTGCTTTTAAACTCAGATAAAACTGAAGTTATTGTTCTTGGCCCACAAATCTTAGAAACATGGTGTCTAACCAGATCCTTACTCTGGATGGCATTACCCTGACCTCTAGTAATACTGTGAGAAATCTTGGAGTCATTTTTGATCAGGATATGTCATTCAAAGCGCATATTAAACAAATATGTAGGACTGCTTTTTTGCATTTACGCAATATCTCTAAAATCAGAAAGGTCTTGTCTCAGAGTGATGCTGAAAAACTAATTCATGCATTTATTTCCTCTAGGCTGGACTATTGTAATTCATTATTATCAGGTTGTCCTAAAAGTTCCCTAAAAAGCCTTCGGTTAATTCAAATGCTGCAGCTAGAGTGCTGACGGGGACTAGAAGGAGAGAGCATATCTCACCCATATTGGCCTCTCTTCATTGGCTTTCCTGTTAATTCTAGAATAGAATTTAAAATTCTTCTTCTTACTTATAAGGTTTTGAATAATCAGGTCCCATCTTATCTTAGGGACCTCATAGTACCATATCACCCCAATAGAGCGCTTCGCTCTCAGACTGCAGGCTTACTTGTAGTTCCTAGGGTTTGTAAGAGTAGAATGGGAGGCAGAGCCTTCAGCTTTCAGGCTCCTCTCCTGTGGAACCAGCTCCCAATTCAGATCAGGGAGACAGACACCCTCTCTACTTTTAAGATTAGGCTTAAAACTTTCCTTTTTGCTAAAGCTTATAGTTAGGGCTGGATCAGGTGACCCTGAACCATCCCTTAGTTATGCTGCTATAGACGTAGACTGCTGGGGGGTTCCCATGATGCACTGTTTCTTTCTCTTTTTGCTCTGTATGCACCACTCTGCATTTAATCATTAGTGATCGATCTCTGCTCCCCTCCACAGCATGTCTTTTTCCTGGTTCTCTCCCTCAGCCCCAACCAGTCCCAGCAGAAGACTGCCCCTCCCTGAGCCTGGTTCTGCTGGAGGTTTCTTCCTGTTAAAAGGGAGTTTTTCCTTCCCACTGTAGCCAAGTGCTTGCTCACAGGGGGTCGTTTTGACCGTTGGGGTTTTACATCATTATTGTATGGCCTTGCCTTACAATATAAAGCGCCTTGGGGCAACTGTTTGTTGTGATTTGGCGCTATATAAAAAAAAAATTGATTGATTGATTGATTGATTATGAAATGGGCCGGATACCGGCCTCTATTTTGGAGTGTGATTTCCCAGTCCTAAATGACCAATAGGAGAGCAGCGCTGGAATTCCATCTCCTAAATGACCAATAGGAGAGCAGCGCTGGAATTCCATCTCTTTAACGACCAATAGGAGAGCAGCGTTGGAATTCCATCTCCTAAAGGACCAATAGGAGAGCAGCGCTCGAATTCCATCTCCTAAACGACCAATAGGAGAGCAGCGCTGGAATTCCATCTCCTAAATGACCAATAGGAGAGCAGCACTGGAATTCCATCTCCTAAACGACCAATAGGAGAGCAGCGCTGGAATTCCATCTCCTAAACGACCAATAGGAGAGCAGCGCTGGAATTCCATCTCTTTAACGACCAATAAGAGAGCAGCGCTGGAATTCCATCTCCTAAACGACCAATAGGAGAGCAGCGCTGGAATTCCATCTCTTTAACGACCAATAGGAGAGCAGCGCTGGAATTCCATCTCCTAAACGACCAATAGGAGAGCAGCGCTGGAATTCCATCTCCTAAACGACCAATAGGAGAGCAGCGCTGGAATTCCATCTCCTAAACGACAATAGGAGAGCAGCGCTGAAATTCCATCTCTTTAACGACCAATAGGAGAGCCAGCGCTGGAATTCCATCTCCTAAACGACCAATAGGAGAGCAGCGCTGGAATTCCATCTCTTAACGACCAATAGGAGAGCAGCGCTGGAATTCCATCTCTTTAACGACCAATAGGAGAGCAGCGCTGGAATTCCATCTCCTAAACGACCAATAGGAGAGCAGCGCTGGAATTCCATCTCCTAAATGACCAACAGGAGAGCAGCGCTGGAATTCCATCT
Organism: Thalassophryne amazonica; assembly: GCF_902500255.1. Classification (NCBI taxonomy): domain Eukaryota; kingdom Metazoa; phylum Chordata; class Actinopteri; order Batrachoidiformes; family Batrachoididae; genus Thalassophryne; species Thalassophryne amazonica. The sequence continues at coordinate 2,797,327 of NC_047114.1, read as the reverse complement.
CCTAAACGACCAATAGGAGAGCAGCGCTGGAATTCCATCTCTTTAACGACCAATAGGAGAGCAGCGCTGGAATTCCATCTCCTAAATGACCAATAGGAGAGCAGCGCTGGAATTCCATATCCTAAACGACCAATAGGAGAGCAGCACTGGAATTCCATCTCCTAAACGACCAATAGGAGAGCAGCGCTGGAATTCCATCTCTTTAACGACCAATAGGAGAGCAGCGCTGGAATTCCATCTCTTTAACGACCAATAGGAGAGCAGCGCTGGAATTCCATCTCCTAAACGACCAATAGGAGAGCAGCGCTGGAATTCCATCTCCTAAACGACCAATAGGAGAGCAGCGCTGGAATTCCATCTCTTAACGACCAATAGGAGAGCAGCGCTGGAATTCCATCTCCTAAACGACCAATAGGAGAGCAGCGCTGGAATTCCATCTCCTAAACGACCAATAGGAGAGCAGCGCTGGAATTCCATCTCTTTAACGACCAATAGGAGAGCAGCGCTGGAATTCCATCTCCTAAACGACCAATAGGAGAGCAGCGCTGGAATTCCATCTCCTAAACGACCAATAGGAGAGCAGCGCTGGAATTCCATCTCTTTAACGACCAGTAGGAGAGCAGCGCTGGAATTCCATCTCCTAAACGACCAATAGGAGAGCAGCGCTGGAATTCCATCTCTTTAACGACCAATAGGAGAGCAGCGCTGGAATTCCATCTCTTTAACGACCAATAGAAGAGCAGCGCTGGAATTCCATCTCCTAAACAACCAATAGGAGAGCAGCGCTGGAATTCCATCTCCTAAACGACCAATAGGAGAGCAGCGCTGGAATTCCATCTCCTAAATGACCAATAGGAGATGTCAGGAAAGATGACTTTAAGCTTGCTTTCAGCTTGTTTTCATCTTGGAATATAATACGTGCCATGGGATTAATATACATGTTGTTGGATTAAACTGCACAGTGTTTGGTACCTTACAGGAGTAAGTGAGGTCATACCGGACTTTTCCATTGCAAATGGGGAGGCCCACGGAATGAACTCGGTGGTGAAGACGAGGGAATATGTCTAAGAATGATTCTAACATGACAAGTATGATCAAATGAAGTATTAATGTGTTAAAATTAAGAGTTGATTAGAAAAAGTATTAGAAAAAGTATGTTACAAATAAGTGAAATGAATGATTATATGAGTTGTTTTTCATAAAGAGTGCAGAGTCAGAGAAAAAGAGGAAGTGAAGAAGATGTCGCAAGCAGGGCAAGAAAAGCTGATGTTAAACAACTGATCAAATGATTAAGATGTTGGTAAAATATGAAATGAATAATAAGGAATGAAAATGTTTGTATATGATCATATGAATTGTTTTTATGTGAAAGAGAGTTGTAATGAAATTATTGAATATGATTGACGTGATTTTGAAGAAATGATTTAAAAGAATGAATTCTCGGAAAGCTGAAGTGTTAACAGAAAAGAGGAACTTGAGAAATAAGTTACTGGCAAGGGCTGCGGAGATTTCCAGTAAGCAGAAGGAGAAGGGAGGAGGTTTTGAGTCAACAGCGTCCCCATGGTAACCAAGATCATCTGAGGACAACAAGAGTCAAGCACATATATAAACTGTGAAACACCAGAAAAACGGGGGTATTCTTCCAGGGAGAGGTGCGTTGCCACTGCTCCCCTGCTACGAGGAGATCACAAGACTTGACCATCTTGTGAGCAGCAATTGGAATCGTGGAGTGAGAGGACTGGAGCCATAAAAGATCATTCGAGGAGAGTTTTCAACTCCCACTCAGGCCGTCTAGTCACGGAGTAGCAGAAACAACGGAGAGTAACCACTGGCCTTAAGTCTGAGTGGGGAATGTTCAACGATTTCTCTCTCAAGGAACATCATAGCATACCAGAATGGATTAGATCAACTTTTGGTTGATTGAAGACGGAATAAATTCTTATGTGGATTAACTTCCTGAAGGATTATAATATCACACAAGGATCGTGGTCAGCTAATGATTAATAGCTGATGAAGAGGAAATCAAGTTCATCGAGCTGGGAACCCTAACCTCAAAAACCTCCTTCCTCACTCCTAGAAAAATTGTTAAGTCATATCCAGTCCCAGTCAAAGTAAGATCAGTCAGAATTATTGAATCAAAAACAAAATCTCTGCCATCATTATTCTAATTATACCTTGAATTACTGTTGTGAAATTATTACCGTATAATCTATGTTGATTATGTTATTGGCACTTGCAAAACCTGCAATAAATTTCCAAGCATGCAGTTAAAGTGTTAAGGCTCGGACATTGGATTATTGATGCTTCTTAAGGTGTAAAAGTTAATGTTTATTGGGTGTACAACATCAAAAAGGCTCAAAAAGGTTAGTCTGGTTTTTTAATGAAAATAACACATCCTGGGGACTCGCTGTACGAGTCACTAAATTCAAAATCTAGCAACATTCCAAGAGCCCTGATCCATAAGAGGAGAGCTGCCGTTAACGGGCGTGGCCGGTTCGTATCCTGGTTCCAGAGAAGGCTATTCGACCGGGGTGCGAGATCAGCTTCAGCGGGGTGGACGTCCGGATGGAGGCAGTGAGCAGCTAGACGAATCTCCTTGCCACCAGCTTGAACAGCCTTTGTGCAGCCCTGCCGGGTAATACCCGTGGAGACACGAAGGTTGGACCCTAGAGACGGACAGTTGGTTTTGAACACAAACACACTCATCGGAGGGTGAGCCGTGTATCTAAAAAGTGGGATCTGACAGAGAGCAGCGCTGGAATTCCATCTCTTTAATGACCAATAGGAGTGCAGCGCTGGAATTCCATCTCGTTAACGACCAATAGGAGTGCAGCGCTGGAATTCCATCTCCTAAACGACCAATAGGAGAGCAGCGCTGGAATTCCATCTCCTAAACGACCAATAGGAGAGCAGCGCTGGAATTCCATATCCTAAACGACCAATAGCAGAGCAGCGCTGGAATTCCATCTCTTTAACGACCAATAGGAGTGCAGCGCTGGAATTCCATCTCCTAAACGACCAATATCAATCAATCAGTCAATCAATTTTATTTATATAGTGCCAAATCACAACAAACAGTTGCCCCAAGGTGCTTTATATTGTAAGGCAAAAGCCATACAATAATTACAGAAAAACCCCAACGGTCAAAACGACCCCCTGTGAGCAAGCACTTGGCAACAGTGGGAAGGAAAAACTCCCTTTTAACAGGAAGAAACCTCCAGCAGAACCAGGCTCAGGGAGGGGCAGTCTTCTGCTGGGACTGGTTGGGGCTGAAGGGAGAGAATCAGGAAAAAGACATGCTGTGGAAGAGAGCAGAGATCAATCACTAATGATTAAATGCAGAGTGGTGCATACAGAGCAAAAAGAGAAACACTCAGTGTTGTATGGCTGGGGGGCCTGGCTGCCTTTTTGTTTCTGTCTTTTGTTTTTCCTTCCAGGTGGCTTGCATTTGGGACTGAGTGGCTGTGTTGCTGAGGTTATCAGGACCTCACCCTGATCACCTGCGGCTCGTCAGGACTCACAGCTGAGGTGCATCTATATGGATTGGAACATGGTGGCATTAAGACTGGAGTGTACAGTGTGTATTTGCCAGAGACTCGACCTTGTGACCAGATGGGTGAGATCGTCGTCTCGGGAGCCATCTCATCATCATCATTGTGATTTGGCGCTATATAAAAAAAAATTGAATTGAATTGAATTGAATCATCAGTGGATGCAGAGAACGTCCAGGGTTTGATGCACGGTCTGTGAAAGAGGAGGGGGTGAGGTCTCACGCTCGTCAGCACACTTCCTGAGGTACGTTAGATTTTGTGACTAACATTTATACAGTCAGTAAATGTGGTGTCCCTCACACCTTTTTATATTGAGCTGTATGTAGTCATGTATCGGCTTCCACTGCAGTGGAGTTATGTGAACTGGATGTTCCATGCCTGCAGGTTGGGAAGTTGATTAGTAATCAAGCCAGGAAGTGTTTGCTGTTGTACACCTTTAAGTGTTCTCTCTGTGTGTAGAGTGTGGACTCACCTAATGGTTCCTTCTTTCACAGACTCGGTTTGTTGCGGCCACCTGGGGGGTGTCGGCGGGGTCCTTGGGTCCGAACAGCTTCTGGCTCCGGGCCGTTAGCGCTGCTGGGAGCGCACCACGCCAGACCGCACTTTCTGTTATTTTTGTATCACTGTTATGTATTAAATTCAGTTAGCCTTTGTACCGTGCTCTGCTTATTTCATACTGGGTCCTTCAAACGCTGGTCGGTTCTCCGAGCTGCGTCCGACACATAACACTCAGTGCATCATGGGAACCCCCCAGCAGTCTAAGTCTATAGCAGCATAACTAAGGGATGGTTCAGGGTCACCTGATCCAGCCCTAACTATAAACTTTAGCAAAAAGGAAAGTTTTAAGCCTAATCTTAAAAGTAGAGAGGGTGTGTGTCTCCCTGATCTGAATTGGGAGCTGGTTCCACAGGAGAGGAGCCTGAAGCTGAAGGCTCTGCCTCCCATTCTACTCTTACAAACCCTAGGAACTACAAGTAAGCCTGCAGTCTGAGAGCGAAGCGCTCTATTGGGGTGATATGGTACTACGAGGTCCCTAAGATAAGAAGGGACCTGATTATTCAAAACCTTATAAGTAAGAAGAAGAATTTTAAATTCACGATGGACCACAGAGGAAGATGTCCATGAAAGTGAAGACACATGGTGAACCATGAGCTTACCAAGGCTACGGGCCCCATGTAGCAGAAACAACCAGAGGTGTTTGACAGCTGACTTGACACTTGACTTGGGACTTGCAGATTGATGATTTGAGAATGACTTAACAGTGACTTACTCTGGAAACAAATGACAGGTCAACATGATCATAACTTAAGATAACCTCTTACATAGCGAGGTGTTGTTTAGATGAATCCCGTGATCTGAGACAGCATTGGGACGTCATATCAAGTCCAGTCTGGCAGCTTGTACTGATGCTGCACTTTGCTGCATCTACAACACCACAGAACTGCCTAGGGCCCTGGAAGGCAACCACGCAGGCAGACAGCTGATCCATTCCCACTTCTCTAAAGTAACCATCTGTCTGTTGCAACCTGGTGAAACGTGGAAGTCCTCAACACTCAGGCACCTGCGTGCCGGATCGCTCACAGAGAAAGGGGCCACGTGGCCCAAATGTTGCAGCTGACGCTTCCTCACGGTATCAGTGGTCCTCCTCATCTGAGTCTCTTTCAGGTAACAATTGTTTCATACAAAGTCACGCCAACGGGACCCAAAGATCCTCCAAAGACACCAGGTACCAAAGACATCAGAAGAGGCATAAAACAGATGTCAGAATAATAAAATGCTGGTATTTTATTCTTTTATTTTTGAGTTTATTATGTTACTACTTTGATTCCTTGGAAGTTCTATATAAATCATTTTTATAATAACTATTATTAATAACAAACGTGTGAGTTTTTGCTATATAAGTTGCAGGGCCTCCCAAACTAGTAAAAATGTGATCTTGTGACAAATACGTAACGCTGAAAAAAAGAAGCCCCATTGTGTGTATATTCTGTTTAAAAGAAACATTTTATTCATTCAAGTTAATAATTTAATGCCTGGATTAAATAGGAAGTTGTTGGTGTTATAACCAAGAAAAACGAATGACAAACTCATCACAACATCTCACTGATGAATGCCGTCTGACTGTGGCCGAGCCGACTGTGTTGAATAGTAAAAACCATGTGTGAGCAGCAATCTGATCAATCAACGTGTTAGTATTTTTGATTTCCACTTGAAGGGTTTGTTCACTGGCAGCAACAGCTTTTAAATACAGAGCACAAAGCTAAAGAACCCTCGGCCCTATGAGCATAAACACAGGAAATGCAACATACAGTCTCACTTGGCCAACTGATGCAGCATCATCAATGTCCTGCCCTGTTGGACAAACCCCAACATTACAAACCTTCAACGTCCTGCAAGGTCATGACCCTGAGATTACACCCTGGAAATGTAATGTGGCGACCAACAGACAGAATCAATGTCATGAAGGAAAGAGTGAGAATTAAGAGTGTGACCTTTTGACCACTTTGGTCAAGGTTTGTCCAAGGTCTGTGTCCCAGCAATGTTCCCTGTGAATTTGAAGGCTCTGGCAGTGACAGGACTGGACTGATGCTGAACACAGACAGACAGACTGACAGACAGACAGACGGGCAGACGGAAGCAAAATCCTTGCAATACCTGCTGGCCATATTTTGCCTTGGGCAAAAAAAGCAGACGTGCATATACTAGAAAGCACTATAATTCTTACAACAATTACACACTGGCTGCAGAAAGACTGGACATGATGTTGGGTTTTAATATTACACCTCCAGTATGTTTTGGTAGACAGCTTAAAAAAATATAAAAAATCCCTGTCAGCAACCACATATTTTTGGCTGTAAGTTTGAGTCACTCCAATACGAATATTTCTTATTGCTCTGTGCCCTCTGCCTCAGTCTCCTCTCTTTTTTTAATTGCCTTTTTCAAGGTTTTCCTTGAGATTTATGTGCATCTGGGTGTGTGGGTATGTGTGAATGGAGTAAGTATGTGTGCACTTGTGCAGCAAGAAGATGCCGACGTACACATTTCCTGCAGCAAAATATGACTTTTGGCTACTGCAATGCTGCAAAAAACGAAACAAAAATGGGAACAAACACACACTGATGTAAATACTACAAGTGTAGCGCAAGTACGTGGTAACACGCCTGCATGAAGAGACAGTATCAGGTGAGGAGGCGCCGCTCTGACCCCGCGCTGTTTTCAGCCGTTTGCATCATCAGTTAAAATCGTTTCATATTCCGGAGGAACTCTTGCAAAAAGGAGCGTTAATTAAAGGAGAGAGTGAGTCCGGGTGCCTCAGATCACGCATGTGCATGTGCATGCATATGTTCCTTTTGTGTCACACCAGATTCATGCACGTGGCGCATGCATGTGCATGAATCACAGCCTCAACTTTATATACACACACACGTTCAGTCACACAGCTGTTCAGCAACACACACACACACACACACACACGCATGCTTTCACAGAGTTGGTGTTTGTCTTCCCGCAGGCCGTTCGGTTCTTGGATCACAGTTAAAACAATCCTGTTAGCTAATTAAGGCAAAACGGGTTAATAAAGTGGGCCGTGGCTCCAAGGGACACGTCTCAGTGGGACTCAACCACAAAGGTGCAAACAACGGAGAGATTTCCTGATTTGTCAGTGGGATTACACGACCTGTCGTGTTATGTGTGCTGAAAGCTCTTTTTATTGGATCCAGGAATCCTCAGACTTCACAAGAAGCATTTGATGTTTTATTAACTTTTCTGAATTAAGGCGGCAGCGTCTTTGAGCTCGCGGTTCCGTGTGTGAGCGCCCTGTGAGGGAAGCGATGGAACGTTAGAAAGAAATCCTGGAGAGGGCAGGATTACTAATTGGCCTCAAAATTGTTCTAAGTCATGACAAATAAATTGGAAAAATTTCGCAGGTCACCACCTCAGAACATTATGGAGCTCCTGAAGGGACATGGAAGAAAAAAACAAACCAGAGACGGGCACTGGATGTACTTTTTGCAAGACACAGCAATAGTTTTACAAGATGCTGTGATAGTTTTGTAAAAGATGCTGCAATAGTTTTTGCGAGATGCTGCGACAGTTTTTACGAAATGCTGCGATAGTTTTTAAGAGGTGCTGCAATAGTTTTTGCGAGATGCTGCGACAGTTTTTACGAAATGCTGCGATAGTTTTTACGAGATGCTGTGACAGTTTTGCAAGATGCTGTGACAGTTTTTATGAAATGCTGCGATAGTTTTTAAGAGATGCTGCAATAGTTTTTGCGAGATGCTGCGACAGTTTTTACGAAATGCTGCGATAGTTTTTACGAGATGCTGCGATAGTTTTTGCAAGATGCTGTGACAGTTTTATGAAATGCTGCAATAGTTTTTGCGAGATGCTGCGACAGTTTTTACGAAATGCTGCAATAGTTTTTACGAGATGCTGTGAGTTTTTATGAAATACTGCGATAGTTTTTGCGAGATGCTGCGACAATTTTTACAAAATGCTGTGATAGTTTTTATGAAATGCTGCAATAGTTTTTCGAAGATACTGCGATAATTTTTAACAAGATGCTGTAATAGTTTGATATTTTTTATGACATGCTGCAATAGTTTTTGCGAGATGCTGCGATAGTTTTATGAGATGCTGTAATAGTTTGATAGTTTTGCGAGATGCTGCGACAGTTTTTACGAAATGCTGCGATAGTTTTTACGAGATGCTGTGACAGTTTGTACAAAATGCTGCGATAGTTTTTAAGAGATGCTGCAATAGTTTTTGCGAGATGCTGCGACAGTTTTTACAAAATGCTGCGATAGTTTTTACGAGATGCTGCGATAGTTTTTGCAAGATGCTGTGACAGTTTTTATGAAATGCTGCGATAGTTTTTGCGAGATGCTGCGACAGTTTTTAACGAAATGCTGCGATAGTTTTTACGAGATGCTGTGACAGTTTGTACGAAAGGCTGTGATAGTTTTTACGAGATGCTGTGAGTTTTTACGAGATGCTGTGAGTTTTATGAAATGCTGCGATAGTTTTTGTGAGATGCTGCGACAGTTTTTACGAAATGCTGTGATAGTTTTTATGAAATGCTGCAATAGTTTTTCCGAAGATACTGCAATAGTTTTTTAACAAGAGCTGTAATAGTTTGATATTTTTTATGAAATGCTGCAATAGTTTTTGCAAGATGCTGTGATAGTTTTTATGAGATGCTGTAATAGTTTAATAGTTTTTGGGAGATGCTGTGATGGTTTTTGTGAGATGCTGTTATACTTTTTACGAGATGCTGTGATACTTTTTACAAGATGCTGTAATAGTTTGATAGTTTTTACAAGATGCTGCGATAGTTTTTGTGAGAAGCTGCAATAGTTTTTGTGAGATGCTGCAATAGTTTTTTGAGAGATGCTTTGATAGTTTTTGCGAGATGCTGCGATAGTTTTTGTGAGGTGCTGTGACAGTTTTTACGAGATGCTGTGACAGTTTTTATGAGATGCTGTGACAGTTTTTACGAGATGCTGTGATGGTTTTTTGTGAGATGCTGTTATAGTTTTTATGAGATGCTGTGATACTTTTTACAAGATGCTACAATAGTTTCTGTGAGATGCAATAGTTTTTGTGAGATGTTGTGATAGTTTTTGTGAGGTGCTGTAAGTTTTTACGAGATGCTGTGACAGGTTTTACGAGATGCTGTGATAGTTTTTACGAGATGCTATAATGGTTTGATAGTTTTGCGAGATGCTGCGATAGTTTTTATGATATGCTGTAATAGTTTAATAGTTTTGGGGAGATGATGTGATGGTTTTTGTGAGATGCTGTTATAGTTTTTACGAGATGCTGTGATCTTTTTACAAGATGCCGTAATAGTTTGATAGTTTTACAAGATGCTGCGATAGTTTTTGGAGATGCTGCAATAGTTTTTGTGAGATGCTGCAATAGTTTTTGAGAGATGCTGCAATAGTTTTTGAGAGATGCTGTGATAGTTTTTGCGAGATGCTGCGATAGGTTTTGTGAGGTGCTGTGACAGTTTTTACGAGATGCTGTGACAGTTTTTATGAGATGATGTGATAGTTTTTACGAGATGCTGTGATACTTTTTACAAGATGCTGTGATACTTTTTACAAGATGCTGTAATATTTTGATAGTTTTTACAGATGCTGCGATAGTTTTTTGTGAGAAGCGCAATAGTTTTTGTGAGATGCTGCAATAGTTTTTGAGAGATGCTGTGATAGTTTTTGCCGAGATGCCGTTCGGTTCTTGGATCACAGTTAAAACAATCCTGTTAGCTAATTAAGGCAAAACGGGTAATAAAGTGGGCCGTGGCTCCAAGGGACACGTCTCAGTGGGACTCAACCACAAAGGTGCAAACAACGGAGAGATTTCCTGATTTGTCAGTGGGATTACACGACCTGTCGTGTTATGTGTGCTGAAAGCTCTTTTTATTGGATCCAGGAATCCTCAGACTTCACAAGAAGCATTTGATGTTTTATTAACTTTTCTGAATTAAGGCGGCAGCGTCTTTGAGCTCGCGGTTCCGTGTGTGAGCGCCCTGTGAGGGAAGCGATGGAACGTTTAGAAAGAAATCCTGGAGAGGGCAGGATTACTAATTGGCCTCAAAATTGTTCTAAGTCATGACAAATAAATTGGAAAAATTTCGCAGGTCACCACCTCAGAACATTATGGAGCTCCTGAAGGGACATGGAAGAAAAAAAACAAACCAGAGACGGGCACTGGATGTACTTTTTGCAAGACACAGCAATAGTTTTACAAGATGCTGTGATAGTTTTTAAAAGATGCTGCAATAGTTTTTGCGAGATGCTGCGACAGTTTTTACGAAATGCTGCGATAGTTTTTAAGAGGTGCTGCAATAGTTTTTGCGAGATGCTGCGACAGTTTTTACGAAATGCTGCGATAGTTTTACGAGATGCTGCGATAGTTTTTGCAAGATGCTGTGACAGTTTTTATGAAATGCTGCGATAGTTTTTAAGAGATGCTGCAATAGTTTTTGCGAGATGCTGCGACAGTTTTTACGAAATGCTGCGATAGTTTTTACGAGATGCTGCGATAGTTTTTGCAAGATGCTGTGACAGTTTTTATGAAATGCTGCAATAGTTTTTGCGAGATGCTGCGACAGTTTTTACGAAATGCTGCAATAGTTTTTACGAGATGCTGTGAGTTTTTATGAAATACTGCGATAGTTTTTGCGAGATGCTGCGACAATTTTTACAAAATGCTGTGATAGTTTTTATGAAATGCTGCAATAGTTTTTCGAAGATACTGCGATAATTTTTAACAAGATGCTGTAATAGTTTGATATTTTTTATGACATGCTGCAATAGTTTTTGCGAGATGCTGCGATAGTTTTTATGAGATGCTGTAATAGTTTGATAGTTTTGCGAGATGCTGCGACAGTTTTTACGAAATGCTGCGATAGTTTTTACGAGATGCTGTGACAGTTTGTACAAAATGCTGCGATAGTTTTTAAGAGATGCTGCAATAGTTTTTGCGAGATGCTGCGACAGTTTTTACAAAATGCTGCGATAGTTTTTACGAGATGCTGCGATAGTTTTTGCAAGATGCTGTGACAGTTTTTATGAAATGCTGCGATAGTTTTTGCGAGATGCTGCGACAGTTTTTACGAAATGCTGCGATAGTTTTTACGAGATGCTGTGACAGTTTGTACGAAAGGCTGTGATAGTTTTTACGAGATGCTGTGAGTTTTACGAGATGCTGTGAGTTTTTATGAAATGCTGCGATAGTTTTTGTGAGATGCTGCGACAGTTTTTACGAAATGCTGTGATAGTTTTTATGAAATGCTGCAATAGTTTTTCGAAGATACTGCAATAGTTTTTAACAAGATGCTGTAATAGTTTGATATTTTTTATGAAATGCTGCAATAGTTTTGCAAGATGCTGTGATAGTTTTTATGAGATGCTGTAATAGTTTAATAGTTTTTGGGAGATGCTGTGATGGTTTTTGTGAGATGCTGTTATACTTTTTACGAGATGCTGTGATACTTTTTACAAGATGCTGTAATAGTTTGATAGTTTTTACAAGAAGCTGCAATAGTTTTTGTGAGATGCTGCAATAGTTTTTGAGAGATGCTTTGATAGTTTTTGCGAGATGCTGCGATAGTTTTTGTGAGGTGCTGTGACAGTTTTTACGAGATGCTGTGACAGTTTTTATGAGATGCTGTGACAGTTTTTACGAGATGCTGTGATGGTTTTTGTGAGATGCTGTTATAGTTTTTATGAGATGCTGTGATACTTTTTACAAGATGCTGCAATAGTTTCTGTGAGATGCAATAGTTTTTGTGAGATGTTGTGATAGTTTTGTGAGGTGCTGTAAGTTTTTACGAGATGCTGTGACAGGTTTTACGAGATGCTGTGATAGTTTTTACGAGATGCTATAATGGTTTGATAGTTTTGTGAGATGCTGCGATAGTTTTTATGATATGCTGTAATAGTTTAATAGTTTTGGGGAGATGATGTGATGGTTTTTGTGAGATGCTGTTATAGTTTTGCGAGATGCTGTGATACTTTTTACAAGATGCCGTAATAGTTTGATAGTTTTACAAGATGCTGCGATAGTTTTTGTGAGATGCTGCAATAGTTTTTGTGAGATGCTGCAATAGTTTTTGAGAGATGCTGCAATAGTTTTTGAGAGATGCTGTGATAGTTTTGCGAGATGCTGCGATAGGTTTTGTGAGGTGCTGTGACAGTTTTTACGAGATGCTGTGACAGTTTTTATGAGATGATGTGATAGTTTTTACGAGATGCTGTGATACTTTTTACAAGATGCTGTGATACTTTTTACAAGATGCTGTAATATTTTGATAGTTTTTACAAGATGCTGCGATAGTTTTTGTGAGAAGCTGCAATAGTTTTTGTGAGATGCTGCAATAGTTTTTGAGAGATGCTGTGATAGTTTTTGAGAGATGCTGTGATAGTTTTTGCGAGATGCTGCGATAGTTTTTGTGAGGTGCTGTGATAGTTTTTACGAGATGCTATAATGGTTTGATAGTTTTGGGGAGATGATGTGATGGTTTTTGTGAGATGCTGTTATAGTTTTTACGAGATGCTGTGATACTTTTTACAAGATGCCGTAATATTTTGATAGTTTTTACAAGATGCTGCGATAGTTTTGTGAGAAGCTGCAATAGTTTTTGTGAGATGCTGCAATAGTTTTTGAGAGATGCTGTGATAGTTTTTTGCGAGATGCTGCGATAGTTTTTGTGAGGTGCTGTGGACAGTTTTTACGAGATGCTATAATGGTTTGATAGTTTTGGGGATGATGTGTGGTTTTTGTGAGATGCTGTTATAGTTTTTACGAGATGCTGTTACTTTTTACAAGATGCCGTAATATTTTGATAGTTTTTACAAGATGCTGCGATAGTTTTTGTGAGAAGCTGCAATAGTTTTTGAGAGATGCTGTGATAGTTTTTGCGAGATGCTGCGATAGTTTTTGTGAGGTGCTGTGATAGTTTTTACGAGATGCTATAATGGTTTGATAGTTTTGGGAGATGCTGTGATGGTTTTTGTGAGATGCTGTTAGTTTTTACGAGATGCTGTGATACTTTTTACAAGATGCCGTAATATTTTGATAGTTTTTACAAGATGCTGCGATAGTTTTTGTGAGAAGCTGCAATAGTTTTTGTGAGATGCTGCAATAGTTTTTGAGAGATGCTGTGATAGTTTTTGCGAGATGCTGCGATAGTTTTGTGAGGTGCTGTGACAGTTTTTACGAGATGCTATAATGGTTTGATAGTTTTGGGGAGATGATGTGATGGTTTTTGTGAGATGCTGTTATAGTTTTTACGAGATGCTGTGATACTTTTTACAAGATGCCGTAATATTTTGATAGTTTTTACAAGATGCTGCAATAGTTTTTGTGAGAAGCTGCAATAGTTTTTGTGAGATGCTGCAATAGTTTTGAGAGATGCTGTGATAGTTTTTGTGAGAAGCTGCATAGTTTTTGTGAGATGCTGCAATAGTTTTTGAGAGATGCTGTGATAGTTTTTGAGAGATGCTGTGATAGTTTTTGCGAGATGCTGCGATAGTTTTTGTGAGGTGCTGTAATAGTTTTTACGAGATGCTATAATGGTTTGATAGTTTGTGAGATGCTGCGATAGTTTTTATGATATGCTGTAATAGTTTAATAGTTTTGGGGAGATGATGTGATGGTTTTTGTGAGATGCGTTATAGTTTTACGAGATGCTGTGATATTTTACTAGATGCCGTAATAGTTTGATAGTTTTTACAAGGTGCTGCAATAGTTTTTGAGAGATGCTGCAATAGTTTTTGTGAGGTGCTGTGACAGTTTTTATGAGATGCTGTGATAGTTTTTACGAGATGCTGTGATACTTTTTACAAGATGCTGTGATACTTTTTACAAGATGCTGTGATACTTTTTACAAGATGCTGTAATCGTTTGATAGTTTTTACAAGATGCTGTGATAGGTTTTGTGAGAAGCTGCAATAGTTTTTGTGAGATGCTGCAATAGTTTTTGAGAAGATGCTGTGATAGTTTTTGCGAGATGCTGCGATAGTTTTTGTGAGGTGCTGTGACAGTTTTTACGAGATGCGTGACAGTTTTATGATTCTGTGATGGTTTTTATGAGATGCTGTTATAGTTTTTACGAGATGCTGTGATATTTTTACAACATGCTGCAATAGTTTCTGTGAGATCCTGCAAGTTTTTGTGAGGGTTGCAATAGTTTTTGAGAGATGCGGTGATAGTTTTATGAGATGCTGCGACAGTTTTTATGATATGCTGAAGTTTAATAGTTTTTACGAGATGCTGTTATAGTTTTTCGAGTGCTGTGATACTTTTTACAAGATGCTGTAATAGCTTGATAGTTTTTACAAGATGCTGCAATAGTTTTGTGAGATGTGCAATAGTTTTTGTGAGATGCTGCAATAGTTTTTGAGAGATGCTGTGATAGTTTTTATGAGATGCTGTGACAGTTTTTATGAGATGCTGTGACAGTTTTTACGAGATGCTGTGACAGTTTTTGTGAGATGCTGCAATCGTTTTTGTGAGATGCTGCAATAGTTTTTGTGAGATGCTGCAATAGCTTTACAAGATGCTGTGCAGTTTTTATGAGATGCTGTGACAGTTTTTACGAGATGCTGTGACAGTTTTTACGAGATGCTGTAATAGTTTGATATTTTTACGAGATGTTGCGACAGTTTTTACGAGATGCTGCAATAGTTTTTGAGAGATGCTGTGACAGTTTTTACGAGATGCGGTGATAGTTTTTGCGAGATGCTGCGATGGGTTTTATGAGATGATGTGATAGTTTGATAGTTTTGCGAGATGCTGCGATAATTTTTGTGAGGTGCTGTGACAGTTTTTACGAGATGCTGTGACAGTTTTATGAGATGCTGTGACAGTTTTTACGAGATGCTGTGATGGTTTTATGAGATGCTGTGAAGTTTTACGAGATGCTGTGAGGGTTTTGTAAGATGCTGTTATGTGATACTTTTTGCAAGATTCTGCAATAGTTTCTGTGAGATGCTGCAATAGTTTTTGTGAGATGTTGCAATAGTTTGTGAGATGTGCGATAGTTTTTGAGAGATGCTGTGATAGTTTTTGTGAGGTGCTGTGACAGTTTTTACGAGATGCTGTGTTGGTTTTGTGTGAGATGCTCTTATAGTTTTACAAGATGCTGTGATACTTTTTACAAGATGCTGCAATAGTTTCTGTGAGATGCTGCAATAGTTTTGGAGATGTTGCAATAGTTTTGAGAGATGCTGTGATAGTTTTTGTGAGGTGCTGTGAAAGTTTTTATGAGATGCTGTGACAGTTTTTATGAGATGCTAAAATGCTTTGATAGTTTTGCGAGATGCTGTGATAGTTTGATAGTTTTGCGAGATGCTGCATAATTTTGTGAGGTGCTGTGACAGTTCTTACGAGATGCTGTGACAGTTTTTATGAGAGCTGTGGCAGTTTTACGAGATGCTGTGAGTTTTTTATGGAGATGCTGTGACAGTTTTTACGAGATGCTGTGATGGTTTTGTAAGATGCTGTTATGTGATACTTTTTGCAAGATTCTGCAATAGTTTCTGTGAGATGCTGCAATAGTTTTGTGAGATGTTGCAATAGTTTTTGAGAGATGCTGTGATAGTTTTTATGAGGTGCTGTGACAGTTTTTACGAGATGCTGTGTTGGTTTTTGTGAGATGCTCTTATAGTTTTTACAAGATGCTGTGATACTTTTTACAAGATGCTGCAATAGTTCTGTGAGATGCTGCAATAGTTTTGAGAGATGCTGTGTGATAGTTTTTGCGAGATGCTGCGATAGTTTTGTGAGGTGCTGTGATAGTTTTACGAGATGCTATAATGGTTTGATAGTTTTGTGAGATGCTGCATAGTTTTTATGATATGCTGTAATAGTTAATATTTTTGGGGAGATGATGTGATGGTTTTTGTGGATGCTGTTATAGTTTTACGAGATGCTGTGATACTTTTACTAGATGCCGTAATAGTTTGATAGTTTTTACAAGGTGCTGCAATAGTTTTTGAGAGATGCTGCAATAGTTTTGTGAGGTGCTGTGACAGTTTTAGAGATGCTGTGATAGTTTTTACGAGATGCTGTGATACTTTTTACAAGATGCTGTGATACTTTTTACAAGATGCTGTGATACTTTTACAGATGCTGTAATCGTTTGATAGTTTTTACAAGATGCTGTGATAGGTTTTGTGAGAAGCTGCAATAGTTTTTGTGAGATGCTGCAATAGTTTTTGAGAGATGCTGTGATAGTTTTTGCGAGATGCTGCGATAGTTTTTCTGAGTGCTGTGACAGTTTTTACGAGATGCTGTGACAGTTTTATGAGATCTGTGATGGTTTTTATGAGATGCTGTTATAGTTTTTACGAGATGCTGTGATACTTTTTACAACATGCTGCAATAGTTCTGTGAGATCTGCAATAGTTTTTGTGAGATGTTGCAATAGTTTTGAGAGATGCTGTGATAGTTTTATGAGATGCTGCAACAGTTTTATGATTGCTGTAATAGTTTAATAGTTTTTACGAGATGTGTTATAGTTTTTACGAGATGCTGTGATACTTTTACAAGATGCTGTAATAGCTTGATAGTTTTTACAAGATGCTGCAATAGTTTTTGTGAGATGCTGCAATAGTTTTGTGAGATGCTGCAATAGTTTTTGAGAGATGCTGTGATAGTTTTATGAGATGCTGTGACAGTTTTATGAGATGCTGTGACAGTTTTACGAGATGCTGTGACAGTTTTTGTGAGATGCTGCAATAGTTTTTGTGAGATGCTGCAATAGTTTTGTGAGATGCTGCAATAGCTTTTACGAGATGCTGTGACAGTTTTTATGAGATGCTGTGACAGTTTTTACGAGATGCTGTGACGTTTTTACGAGATGCTGTAATAGTTGATAGTTTTTACGAGATGTTGCGACAGTTTTTACGAGGCTGCATAGTTTTGAGAGATGCTTGTGACAGTTTTACGAGATGCGGTGATAGTTTTTGCGAGATGCTGCGTGGGTTTATGAGAGATGATAGTTTGATAGTTTTGCGAGATGCTGCGATAATTTTTGTGAGGTGCTGTGACAGTTTTTACGAGATGCTGTGACAGTTTTTATGAGATGCTCTGACAGTTTTTACGAGATGCTGTGATGGTTTTTATGAGATGCTGTGACAGTTTTTACGAGATGCTTGTGATGGTTTTGTAAGATGCTGTTATGTGATACTTTTTGCAAGATTCTGCAATAGTTTCTGTGAGATGCTGCAATAGTTTTTGTGAGATGTTGCAATAGTTTTTGTGAGATGTTGCGATAGTTTTGAGAGATGCTGTGATAGTTTTGTGAGGTGCTGTGACAGTTTTACGAGATGCTGTGTGGTTTTGTGAGATGCTCATAGTTTTTACAAGATGCTGTGATACTTTTTACAAGATGCTGCAATAGTTTTGTGAGATGCTTGCAATAGTTTTGTGAGATGTTGCAATAGTTTTGAGAGATGCTGTGATGTTTTGTGAGGTGCTGTGACAGTTTTTATGAGATGCTGTGACAGTTTTATGAGATGCTAAAATGCTTTGATAGTTTTGCGAGATGCTGTGATAGTTTGATAGTTTTGCGAGATGCTGCAATAATTTTTGTGAGGTGCTGTGACAGTTCTTACGAGATGCTGTGACAGTTTTTATGAGATGCTGTGATGGTTTTTATGAGATGCTGTGACAGTTTTTACGAGATGCTGTGATGGTTTTTGTAAGATGCTGTTATGTGATACTTTTTGCAAGATTCTGCAAGACTTTCTGTGAGATGCTGCAATAGTTTTTGAGATGTTGCAATATTTTTGGAGAGATGCTGTGATAGTTTTTGTGAGGTGCTTGGACAGTTTTACGAGATGCTGTGTTGGTTTTTGTGAGATGCTAAATGCTTTGATAGTTTGCGAGATGCTGCAATAGTTTTTATGATATGCTGTAATAGTTTATAGTTTTTACGAGATGCTGTACTTTTTACAAGATGCTGTAATAGTTTGATAGTTTTTACAAGATGCTGCAATAGTTTTTGTGAGATGCTGCAATAGTTTTTGTGAGATGCTGCAATAGTTTTTGTGAGATGCTGCAATAGTTTTTGAGAGATGCTGTGATAGTTTTACGAGATGCTGCGAAGCTTTTACGAGATGCTGCAATAGCTTTACGAGATGCTGTAATAGTTGATTTTACGAGATGCTGCGACAGTTTTTACGAGGTGCTGCAATAGTTTTGAGAGATGCTGTGACAGTTTTTACAAGATGTGGTGATAGTTTTTGAGAGATGCTGTGACAGTTTTTACGAGAGCTGCGATGTTTGAGAGATGCTGTGACAGTTTTTACGAGATGCGGTGATAGTTTTGAGAGATGTTGTGACAGTTTTTATGAGATGTGGTGATAGTTTTTACGAGATGCTTGTAATAGTTGATAGTTTTACGAGATGCTGTGATAGTTTTTATGAAATGCTGTAATAGTTTAATACTTTTGTGAGATGCTGTGATGGTTTTTGTGAGAATGCTGCAATATTTTGAGAGATACTGCGATAGTTTGATAGTTTTTACGAGAAGCTGCAACAGTTTTTACGAGATGCTGATAGTTTGAGAGATGCTTTGATAGTTTTGCGAGATGCTGTGATAGTTTGATAGTTTTGCGAGATGCTGCAATAATTTTTGTGAGGTGCTGTGACAGTTCTTACGAGATGCTGTGACAGTTTTTATGAGATGCTGTGGCAGTTTTTTCGAGATGCTGTGATGGTTTTATGAGATGCGTGACAGTTTTACGAGATGCTGTGATGGTTTTGTAAGATGCTGTTATGTGATACTTTTTGCAAGATTCTGCAAGACTTCTGTGAGATGCTGCAATAGTTTTTGTGAGATGTTGCAAATTTTTTGGAGAGATGCTGTGATAGTTTTTGTGAGGTGCTGTGACAGTTTTTACGAGATGCTGTGTTGGTTTTTGTGAGATGCTCTTATAGTTTTTACAAGATGCTGTGATACTTTTACAAGATGCTGCAATAGTTTCTGTGAGATGCTGCAATAGTTTTTGTGAGATGTTGCAATAGTTTTGAGAGATGCTGTGATAGTTTTGTGAGGTGCTGTGACAGTTTTTATGAGAGGCTGTGACAGTTTTTATGAGATGCTAAAATGCTTTGATAGTTTGCGAGATGCTGCAATAGTTTTTATGATATGCTGTAATAGTTTATAGTTTTTACGAGATGCTGTGATACTTTTTACAAGATGCTGTAATAGTTTGATAGTTTTACAAGATGCTGCAATAGTTTTTGTGAGATGCTGCAATAGTTTTTGTGAGATGCTGCAATAGTTTTTGAGAGATGCTGTGATAGTTTTTACGAGATGCTGCGATAGCTTTTACGAGATGCTGCAATAGTTTTTACGAGATGCTGTCATAGTTTGATAGCTTTTACGAGATGCTGCGACAGTTTTTACGAGGTGCTGCAATAGTTTTTGAGAGATGCTGTGACAGTTTTACAAGATGTGGTGATAGTTTTTGAGAGATGCTGTGACAGTTTTTACGAGATGCTGCGATAGTTTTTGAGAGATGCTGTGACAGTTTTTACGAGATGCGGTGATAGTTTTTGAGAGATGTTGTGACAGTTTTTATGAGATGTGATAGTTTTTACGAGATGCTGTAATAGTTTGTTTTACGAGATGTGATAGTTTTGATAGTAGTTTTACGAGATGCTGTGATGGTTTTTGTGAGATGCTGCAATAATTTTTGAGAGATACTGCGATAGTTTGATAGTTTTTACGAGAAGCTGCGACAGTTTTACGAGATGCTGCGATAGTTTTGAGAGATGCTGTGACAGTTTTTACGAGATGCTGTGATAGTTTTTGCGAGATGCTGCAATGGTTTACGAGATGCTGTGATAGTTTGATAGTTTTGCGAGATGCTGCGACAGTTTTATGAGATGCTGTAATAATTTAATAGTTTTTGGGAGATGCTGTGATGGTTTTTGTGAGATGCTGTTATAGTTTTTACGAGATGCTGTGATACTTTTTACAAGATGCTGTAATAGTTGATAGTTTTTACAAGATGCTGCGATAGTTTTTGTGAGATGCTGCAATAATTTTTGAGAGATACTGCGATTTTTGTGAGATGCTGCGACAGTTTTTGCGAGATGCTGCGACAGTTTTTGCGAGATGCTGCGATAGTTTTTGAGAGATGCTGTGACAGTTTTACGAGATGCTGTGATAGTTTTTGCGAGATGCTGCAATGGCTTTTACGAGATGCTGTGATAGTTTGATAGTTTTGCGAGATGCTGCGACAGTTTTTATGAGATGCTGTAATAATTTAATAGTTTTGGGAGATGCTGTGATAGTTTTGTGAGGTGCTGTGACAGTTTTTACGAGATGCTGTGGTTTTTGTGAGATGCTCATAGTTTTTACAAGATGCTGTGATACTTTTTACAAGATGCTGCAATAGTTTCTGTGAGATGCTGCAATAGTTTTTGTGAGATGTTGCAATAGTTTTTGAGAGATGCTGTGATAGTTTTTGTGAGGTGCTGTGACAGTTTTTATGAGATGCTGTGACAGTTTTTATGAGATGCTAAAATGCTTTGATAGTTTTGCGAGATGCTGTGATAGTTTGATAGTTTTGCGAGATGCTGCAATAATTTTTGTGAGGTGCTGTGACAGTTCTTACGAGATGCTGTGACAGTTTTTATGAGATGCTGTGGCAGTTTTTACGAGATGCTGTGATGGTTTTTATGAGATGCTGTGACAGTTTTTACGAGATGCTGTGATGGTTTTTGTAAGATGCTGTTATGTGATACTTTTGCAAGATTCTGCAAGACTTTCTGTGAGATGCTGCAATAGTTTTGTGAGATGTTGCTATTTTTTGGAGAGATGCTGTGATAGTTTTTGTGAGGTGCTGTGACAGTTTTTACGAGAGATGTGTTGGTTTTTGTGAGATGCTAAAATGCTTTGATAGTTTTGCGAGATGCTGCAATAGTTTTTATGATATGCTGTAATAGTTTATAGTTTTTACGAGATGCTGTGATACTTTTTACAAGATGCTGTAATAGTTTGATAGTTTTTACAAGATGCTGCAATAGTTTTTGTGAGATGCTGCAATAGTTTTTGAGAGATGCTGTGATAGTTTTTACGAGATGCTGCGATAGCTTTTACGAGATGCTGCAATAGCTTTTACGAGATGCTGTAATAGTTTGATAGCTTTTACGAGATGCTGCGACAGTTTTTACGAGGTGCTGCAATAGTTTTTGAGAGATGCTGTGACAGTTTTTACAAGATGTGGTGATAGTTTTTGAGAGATGCTGTGACAGTTTTTACGAGATGCTGCGATAGTTTTTGAGAGATGCTGTGACAGTTTTTACGAGATGCGGTGATAGTTTTTGAGAGATGTTGTGACAGTTTTTATGAGATGTGGTGATAGTTTTTACGAGATGCTGTAATAGTTTGATAGTTTTACGAGATGCTGTGATAGTTTTTATGAAATGCTGTAATAGTTTAATACTTTTTGTGAGATGCTGTGATGGTTTTGTGAGATGCTGCAATAATTTTGAGAGATACTGCGATAGTTTGATAGTTTTACGAGAAGCTGCAACAGTTTTTACGAGATGCTGCGATAGTTTTTGAGAGATGCTTTGATAGTTTTGCGAGATGCTGTGATAGTTTGATAGTTTTGCGAGATGCTGCAATAATTTTTGTGAGGTGCTGTGACAGTTCTTACGAGATGCTGTGATAGTTTTTGTGAGATGCTGCAATAGGTTTTGAGAGATGCTGTGATAGTTTTTACAAGATGATTTAATAGTTTGATAGTTTTTGTGAGATGCTGTGATGGTTTTTATGAAATGCTGTAATAGTTTAATAGTATAATAGCCTTATATTGTAAGGCAAAAGCCATACAATAATTACAGAAAAATCCCAATGGTCAAAATGACCCCCTATGAGCAAGCACTTGGCGACAGTGGGAAGGAAAAACTCCCTTTTAACAGGAAGAAACCTCCAGCAGAACCAGGCTCAGGGAGGGGCAGTCTTCTGCTGGGACTGGTTGGGTCTGAGGGGAGAGAATCAGGAAAAAGACATGCTGTGGAAGAGAGCAGAGATCAATCACTAATGATTAAATGCAGAGTGGTGCATACAGAGCAAAAAGAGAAAGAAACACTCAGTGCATCATGGGAACCCCCCAGCAGTCTAAGTCTATAGCAGCATAACTAAGGGATGGTTCAGGGTCACCTGATCCAGCCCTAACTATAAGCTTTTTCAAAAAGGAAAGTTTTAAGCTTAATCTTGTCTGTCTCCCTGATCCGAATTGGGAGCTGGTTCCACAGGAGAGGAGCCTGAAAGCTGAAGGCTCTGCCTCCCATTCTACTCTTACAAACCCTAGGAACTACAAGTAAGCCTGCAGTCTGAGAGCGAAGCGCTCTATTGGGGTGATATGGTACTAAGAGGTCCCTAAGAGAAGATGGGACCTGATTATTCAATATCTTATAAGTAAGAAGTAATAGTTTAATAGTTT
Source organism: Thalassophryne amazonica (assembly GCF_902500255.1). NCBI lineage: Eukaryota > Metazoa > Chordata > Actinopteri > Batrachoidiformes > Batrachoididae > Thalassophryne > Thalassophryne amazonica. The sequence goes on along the minus strand of NC_047114.1, from coordinate 2,774,793 downwards.
TTGGGAGATGCTGTGATACTTTTTATTAGATGCTGTAATAGTTTAATAGTTTTTGAGAGATGCTGTGATAGTTTTTACGAGATGCTGTGATAATTTTTAAAAGATGCTGTGATTGTTTTCACGAGATGCTGTGATACTTTTTCAAAGATGCTGCGATAGTTTTTAAAAGATGCTGTGATAGTTTTTACGAGATGCTATGAAACTTTTTAAAACTTGCTGTGAGAGTTTTTGAGAGATGCTGTGATACTTTTTAAAAGATGGTGCGATAGTTTTTAAGAGATCCTGTGATAGTTTTTGAGAGATGCTGCGATAGTTTTTACAAGATGCTGTGACAGTTTTTACGAGATGCTGTAATAGTTTGATCGTTTTTACGAGATGCTGTGATAGTTTTTACGAGATGCTGCAATAGTTCTTGAGAGATGCTGTGACAGTTTTTATGAGATGCTATGATACTTTTTAAAAGATGCTGCGATAGTTTTTAGAAGATCCTGTGACAGTTTTTACGAGATGCTGCGACAGTTTTTACGAGATGCTGTGATAGTTTTTTACGAGATGCTATGATACTTTTTAGAAGATGCTGTGACAGTTTTTACGAGATGCTGCGACAGTTTTTGCGAGATGCTGCGATAGTTTTTGAGAGATGCTGTGACAGTTTTTACGAGATGCGGTGATAGTTTTTGAGAGTGCTGCAACAGTTTTTACGAGATGCTGCAATAGTTTTTGAGATGATGCGACAGTTTTTACGAGATGCTGCGATAGTTTTTGAGGGATGCTGTGACAGTGTTTACGAGAAGCGGTGATAGTTTTTACGAGATGCTGTAATAGTTTGATAGTTTTTACGAGATGCTGTGATAGTTTTTATGAGATGCTGTGTTATGTGTCGGACGCAGCCCGGAGAACCGACCAGCGTTTGAAGGACCCAGTATAAAATAAGCAGAGCACGGTACAAAGGATAACAGAGTTTAATGAACATAACAGTGCTGTGAAAAAATATAAAAGTGCGCGGTCTGGCGTGGTGGTTTTGCGGTGCGCTCCCAGCAGCGCCAACGGTCCGGAGCCAGAACCAACCCGGACCCAAGGACCCACCGACACCCCCCAGGTGGCCGCGACAAACCGAGTCTGTGAAAGAAGGAATCATTATGTGAGTCCACACTCAACACACAGAGAGACCACTCAAAGGTGCACAAACAGCAAACACTTCCTGGCGTAATTACTAATCAGCTTCCCACCCTGCAGGCATGGAACACCCAGTTCACAAAACTCCACTGCAGAGGAAGCTGACCACACGACCAACATACAGCTCAATACAATAAGGTGTGAGGGACACCACATTTACTGACTGTATAAATGTTAGTCACAAAATCTAACGTACCTCAGGAAGTGTGCTGACGAGCGTGAGACCTCACCCCCTCCTCTTTCACAGACCATGCATCAAACCTGGACGTTCTCTGCATCCACTGATGATGAGATGGCTCCCGAGACGACGATCTCACCCGTCTGGTCACAAGGTCGAGTCTCTGGCAAATACACACTGTGTACTCCAGTCTTAAATGCCACCATGTTCCAATCCATTGTAGATGCACCACAGCTGTGAGTCCTGACGAGCCGCAGGTGATCAGCCTCAGGTGATCAGGGTGAGGTCCTGATAAACTCAGCTACACAGCCACTCAGTCCCAAATGCGCACCACCTGGAAGGAAAAACAAAAGACAGGACAGAAAACAGAAAAAAAGGCAGCCAGGCCCCCCAGCCACACAACATGCTGTAATAGTTTAATAGTTTTTGTCAGATGCTGTGATACTTTTTACAAGATGCTGTAATAGTTTGATAGTTTTTACAAGATGCTGCGATAGTTTTTGTGAGATGCTGCAATAGTTTTTGTGAGATGCTGCGATAGGTTTTGCGAGATGCTGTGACAGTTTTTGCGAGATGCTGCGACAGTTTTTGCGAGATGCTGCAATAGTTTGATAGTTTTTACGAGATGCTGCGACAGTTTTTACGAGATGCTGCGATAGTTTTTGAGAGATGCTGTGACATTTTTTACGAGATGCGGTGATAGTTTTTATGAGATGCTGTAATAGTTTGATAGTTTTTACGAGATGCTGTGATAGTTTCTGCGAGATGCTGCAATGGCTTTTACGAGATGCTGTGATAGTTTGATAGTTTTGTGAGATGCTGCGACAGTTTTTATGAGATGCTGTAATAATTTAATAGTTTTGAGAGATGCTGTGATGGTTTTTCTGAGATGCTGTTATAGTTTTTCCAAGATGCTGTGATACTTTTTACAAGATGCTGCAATTGTTTGATCGTTTTTATGAGATGCTGCGATAGTTTTTGTGAGATGCTGCAATAGTTTTTGAGAGATGCTGCAATAAATTTATGAGATGCTGTAATAGTTTAATAGTTTTTGAGAGATGCTGTGATGGTTTTTATGAGATGCTGTAATAGTTTAATAGTATAGTAGCCTTATATTGTAAGGCAAAAGCCATACAATAATTACAGAAAAATCCCAACGGTCAAAATGACCCCCTGTGAGCAAGCACTTGCGACAGTGGGAAGGAAAAACTCCCTTTCAGGAAGAAACCTCCAGCAGAACCAGGCTCAGGGAGGGGCAGTCTTCTGCTGGGACTGGTTGGGCTGAGGGAGAGAACCAGGAAAAAGACATGCCGTGGAGGGGAGCAGAGATCAATCACTAATGAGTAAATGCAGAGTGGTGCATACAGAGCAAAAGAGAAAGAAACACTCAGTGCATCATGGGAACCCCCCAGCAGTCTACGTCTATAGCAGCATAACTAATGGGATGGTTCAGGGTCACCTGACCCAGCCCTAACTATAAGCTTTAGCAAAAAGGAAAGTTTTAAGGCTAATCTTAAAAGTAGAGAGGGTGTCTGTCTCCCTGATCTGAATTGGGAGCTGGTTCCACAGGAGAGGAGCCTGAAAGCTGAAGGCTCTGCCTCCCATTCTACTCTTACAAACCCTAGGAACTACAAGTAAGCCTGCAGTCTGAGAGCGAAGCGTTCTATTGGGGATATGGTACTACGAGGTCCCTAAGATAAGATGGGACCTGATTATTCAAAACCTTATAAGTAAGAAGTAATAGTTTAATAGTTTTTGGGAGATGCTGTGATAGTTTTTATGAGATGCTGTAATAGTTTGATATTTTTTAAAAGATGCTGTGATAGTTTTCATGAGATGATGTAATAGTTTAATAGTTTTTACGAGATGCTGTGATAATTTTTGAAAGATGCTGTGATAGTTTTTACGAGATGCTATGAAACTTTTTAAAAGTTGCTGTGAGAGTTTCTAAGAGAAGCTGTGATACTTTTTAAAAGATGCTATGATGTTTTTACGAGATGCTGTAATAGTTTGATAGTTTTTGCGAGATGCTGTGATGGTTTTTACGAGATGCTGTGATACTTTTTAAAAGATGCTGTGATACTTTTTAAAAGATGCTGTGATAGTTTTTACGAGATGCTATGAAACTTTTTAAAGGTTGCTGTGAGACTTTCTAAGAGAAGCTGTGATACTTTTTAAAAGATGCTGTGATAGTTTTTGAGAGATACTGCGATAGTTTTTGAGAGATGCTGCGATATTTTTTACGAGATGCTATGATACTTTTTAAAAGATGCTGCAATAGTTTTAGAAGATGCTGTGATAGTTTTTGAGAGATGCTGCGATAGTTTTTACGAGAAGCGGTGATAGTTTTCACGAGAAGCGGTGATAGTTTTTACGAGATGCTGTAATAGTTTGATAGTTTTTACGAGATGCTGTGATAGTTTTTGCGAGATGCTGTGATAGTTTTTACGAGATGCTGTGATACTTTTTAAAAGATGCTGTGATACTTTTTAAAAGATGCTGTGATAGTTTTTACGAGATGCTATGAAACTTTTTAAAAGTGGCTGTGAGAGTTTCTAAGAGAAGCTGTGATACTTTTTAAAAGATGCTGTGATAGTTTTTGAGAGATGCTGTGATAGTTTTTTAAGAGATGCTGCGATAGTTTTGAGAGATGCTGCGATAGTTTTTGAGAGATGCTGCGATAGTTTTTGAGAGATGCTGCGATAGTTTTTGAGAGATGCTGTGATATTTTTACGAGATGCTATGATATTTTTTAAAGATGCTGCAATAGTTTTTAGAAGATGCTGTGATAGTTTTTGAGAGATGCTGCGATAGTTTTTGTGAGATGCTGTGACAGTTTTTACGAGAAGCGGTGATAGTTTTTACGAGATGCTGTAATAGTTTGATAGTTTTTACGAGATGCCCTGATAGTTTTTGCGAGATGCTGCGATGGTTTTTACGAGATGCTGTAATAGTTTGATAGTTTTACGAGATGCTGTGACAGTTTTATGAGATGCTGTAATAGTTTAATAGTTTTTACAAGATGCTGTGATACTTTTTACAAGATGCTGTAATAGTTTGATACTTTTTACAAGATGCTGTAATAGTTTGATAGTTTTTACAAGATGCTGCAATAGTTTTTGTGAGATGCTGCAATAGGGTTTGAGAGATGCTGTGATAGTTTTTACAAGATGCGTAATTTTAATAGTTTTTTGGAGATGCTGTGAAGATTTTTGTGAGATGACGTTATAGTTTTTACGAGATTCTGTGATACTTTTTACAAGATGCTGTAATTGTTTGATAGTTTTTACGAGACGCTGCGATAGTTTTTTGAGATGCTGCAATAGTTTTTGAGAGATGCTGCAATAGTTTTTATGAGATGCTGTAATAGTTTAATAGTTTTTGAGAGATGCTGTGATGGTTTTTATGAGATGCTGTGATAGTTTTTATGAGATGCTGTGATAGTTTAATAGTTTTTGAGAGATGCTGCGATAGTTTTTAAGAGATGCTGCGATAGTTTTTGAGAGATGCTGCGATAGTTTTTGAGAGACGCTGCGATATTTTTTACGAGATGCTATGATACTTTTTAAAAGATGCTGCGATAGTTTTTCTGAGATGCTGTAATAGTTTAATAGTTTTTGAGAGATGCTGTGATGGTTTTTATGAGATGCTGTGATAGTTTAATAGTTTTTGAGAGATGCTGCGATAGTTTTTAAGAGATGCTGCGATAGTTTTTGAGAGATGCTGCGATATTTTTTACGAGATGCTATGATACTTTTTAAAAGATGCTGCGATAGTTTTTATGAGATGCTGTGATAGTTTTCGAGAGATGCTGTGGTTGTTTTCATGAGATGCTGTGATATTTTTTACAAGATGCTGTGAAACTTTTTAAAAGTTGCTGTGAGAGTTTTTGAGAGATGCTGTGATACTTTTTAAAAGATGCTGCGATAGTTTTTGAGAGATGCTGCGATAGTTTTTGAGAGACGCTGCGATATTTTTTACGAGATGCTATGATACTTTTTAAAAGATGCTGCGATAGTTTTTCTGAGATGCTGTAATAGTTTAATAGTTTTTGAGAGATGCTGTGATGGTTTTTATGAGATGCTGTGATAGTTTAATAGTTTTTGAGAGATGCTGCGATAGTTTTTAAGAGATGCTGCGATAGTTTTTGAGAGATGCTGCGATATTTTTTACGAGATGCTATGATACTTTTTAAAAGATGCTGCGATAGTTTTTATGAGATGCTGTGATAGTTTTCGAGAGATGCTGTGGTTGTTTTCATGAGATGCTGTGATATTTTTTACAAGATGCTGTGAAACTTTTTAAAAGTTGCTGTGAGAGTTTTTGAGAGATGCTGTGATACTTTTTAAAAGATGCTGCGATAGTTTTTGAGAGATGCTGCGATAGTTTTTGCATCATTATTTGAAAGATTTTTTTCAGTTATCCATTGCAGTAATATTATACATTAAAAGTTGAAATGGAGGCTACAAGTACACCATAATGTAGCAAAAAAATTAATGTCACCTTTTATATCATCAATAAATGAAGAAACATAAGGAGAATTTTAGTAGTTGCTCATGGCAACGAGGGTAAAGAAACTGACATGACTGCCAGAGCCTTTGGTACTGACCTCAAATGGAAGACGTTTACATCAGCCTCATGGAAACTATCTCGCGAGATCTTGCAAAAACCTATTTTGAGAGATCTTGCAAAAATGTCACATGAGATCATGTCCCTTTAGAGGCTGATCTGAGAAATTCTCTGATATAATTGCACAAGCAATTTTGAGGCCAATGAGTGATGATGCCCTCTGCATCCATCCATCCATTCATTCCTTTTTTGTTGCTTTTCTGGTCGTTGTGGCAATAGAACAAGCAGCTCATCCTACACTTCCCTATCCCAAAGTCCTAAAATTGAGGTCAATTACAGGAGTATGTTAGGAGCAAATCATCTTTTTGCATTTCTTTTCCCAGGTATTCTTGCACATCTCAACATAATCTGACCACATGAGGTCAGATTTGTGATGTTGTACTTTTGGGGTTTTCCTCCACGTAGGAGCAGCACTCAGCAGAATCCTGTATGTACAGGAGGTAGAAAGCAGAGATTTATTTGTTTCTGGCAGCATGTGAGCTGAATCGGTGTCACCTGGTCACTGAATGGTCTGTGCTCCGTCGGCCTGCAGAGTGTGTGTTTGCCTGGGGAAGCCTTGGGCGTGAAGCAATATGTCACCACCTGTGCTCAGGTTCATTTCTGACAGAAACTCAAACTATAAAAATCAGCAGCTGAAAAATTCTTATTTTTACTGGGGTTTTTTAATGTCAGCAGTAACCTTTTGTTGGGGCGGGGAGGAGGGGTGGCTGCCAAACTGTCACATGAGGCATCATGGCTATAAATTAATAGCTTGATGTAAAAATGATGATGACTTATTGTGCACCATCTTGCAGTGTTGTTTTAATTTTGTGGCGCTGATCCTTTGTTTGGATCAGAGCCGTAATATACTGATATCTGTTCCATTCCAGGATCCGTATTTTCTCCAAATTTCATAAAAACTGGTTCAGCATCTGACACAGTGTTTGTTCCACTGTGCTTTTAAACTCTCAATTACTGTAAATCCTGGAGTATAAATTACACTTATATTCTATATTATCAGTGCTTTAATTAGAGATTATTGTTCATTGTTGCAGCACAGTTTTATAATTAACATTTATTTGTTACTGGAGTTTATTTTGTCCTTCGTCCTCCAGTTGTTCTCAGTGTGCAGTTGAGTGGATGAATGTGAGGCATCAGTGTAAAGTATTTTGAGCTCCTGATTCGGATGCAAAAGTGTTATATGCAATACATCCGGAAAGCATTCACAGCACTTCAATTTTTCCACATTTTGTTATGTTATAGCCTTATTGGAGTAAATTCATTTTTCCCTCAAAATTCTCCTCACAACACCCCATAATGACAATATAAAATGTTTTGAAATTTTTGCAAATTTATTAAAAATAAAAACCTAATAAATCACATGTCCATAAGTATTCACAGCCTTTGTTCAGTACTTTGTTGATGCAACTTTGGCAGCAATTACAGCCTCAAGTCTTCTTGAATCTGATGCCACAAGCTTGGTGCACCTATCTTTGGGCAGTTTGGTCCATTCCTCTTTGCAGCACCTCTCAAGCTCCATCAGGTTGGATGTGGAGCGTTGGTGCACAGACATTTTCAGGTCTCTCCAGAGATGTTCAGTCAGATTCAGGTCTGGGCTCTGGCTGGTCCACTCAAGGACATTCACAGAGTTGTCCTGAAGACACTCCTTTGATATCTTGGCTGTGTGCTTAGGGTCATTGTCCTGCTGAAAGATGAACCGTTGCCCCAGTCTGAGGTCCAGAGTGCTCTGGAGCAGGTTTTCATCCAGGATGTCTCTGTACATTGCTGCATTCATCTTTCCCTCAATCCTGACTAGTCTCCCAGTTCCTGCTTTTACTAAGGAGCGGTTTCCGTCTGGCCACTCTACCATACAGGCCTGATTTGTGGATTGCTGCAGAGAGCCTGTCACCACTATGTCAGTATTAATGTTCAGTGACGTCCTGCGGAAACACTGTCGCTAGTTTCTGATATGAACTCTGAAGACTGTCTGGACCTAATTCTGGAACATTAACCCAAGTTGCCTGTTGACACAATTAACAGCAGATTGTCCATGTCAGATGTGTCCTTGTCTCCTGGAGATCCTCCTCCTGGTTTTGGTGAGGAGGCTCGCTAACATAACTCAATCATAGGAAGCGTGTGGCTCAGAGGTACGCTGTGGAAATCACTCCTGCTGTTTCTTAACTTGTTTGACATATTCAGTGTTGCATTAGTGGTGTGTTTATCTGGGCGAGCCAGCAGATGGGTCTTGAGGACACGCCCACATTTCACCTCGCTGTGGCAGTTAGATGGTTCCTGTGAGAGGTGGGCAGGGACTGAGTGGTTGCCATCCAGGACTGAAGGCGGTTTCATGGTGTGGATGCAACAGTTCCAGACATGATTTACCAACAAAACCTTCTAAATCTCTTCATCTTTCCACCTCCACATCTGTGTTGTTTTCCTTATTTGTTCTTCTGCCACTTGCATCACTTGAACATCATCAATTCAGGCAGAAACTAAAGGTTATTTTCATTATCAATCCGTCGGTTGATTATTTTATCTATGAATTGATTAGTTGCTAGTTTCACAGAAATTGTGAAAAGTGTTGATTAAAGTTACCAGAACCCAAGATAAAAAAAAAAAATCACTTATACTGCAGAGAGAAGCAGAGAAACGAGTAAAATAAAGCAGAAAGTCGTCACACTGAAGAAGCTGAAATCACAAAATTTGGATGTTGTTTTAAAAAGACTCAAAACAATTAATTGATTATCAAAATACTGTATTTTCCAGAATCCAGGTCTCACTGTTGTGTGGGCCGCTGAAGAGGAGGTACTGCTGGCCCACCATCACCAGAGGGCGCCCTGCCTGGAGTGCGGGCTCCAGGCACCAGAGGGCGCCGCCGCCTCACGTGAGCAGCTACGGTGACAGCTGTCACCCATCACCTGAGACAGCTGACGGCAATCATCAGTGGGGTATATCAGCAGGACGGCATCTCCACCTCATTGCCGAGATATCGTTTCTCTACAGAGAGGTACATATCAAAGCCTACTGAGTACACAGTTTTGACTGAGCTAGTTATTGGTTTACTGTTCCAACGAGAGGTGAGGTACCTTTCCTGCCGTTCGGAGTTCTGGGTGCAAACGCGCCCCATCTAACTGTTCTTTTTTCCCTCGCCAGCAGTACCAGGTCCGACACGCGGAGGCAGTGGCCACCTGGGAGTTCGGGACTTGGCGGCTCCAGTATTCCCGGGGTCCTGTGGCGGAGGAAGCCGTGTGGTTCCGGTCTTACCTTGAGAGGCGTCTCCTATCTTCGAGCCTGCCCACCGACACCTTTGTGTATTGACTTTTGTCCATTTCTGTAATTGGTTGTATTCGTTGTGCACATTCACAACAGTAAAGCGTTGTTATTTTGACTTACTCCATTGTCCGTTCATTTGCGCCCCCTGTTGTGGGTCCGTGTTCCTACACTTCCCAACACTCACTGAAGAAGATGAACTCTTTTTCTGTATATCAGCTCTTTAATTTTGGATTTTGTCTGTTGTTGTGATGTACTTTTTTTTTATCGGCATTTATTATTTTATTATTAGAGTTTATTTTGATTCCTTGGAAGTCTGATAAAAATAGTCATTAAATTATTATCAATAACTTATATAATAAGTTACACCAGAGTATAAGTCACAGGACCTCTCAATCGATGTGAAAAAACAACTGATAAGATATCAATTAATTGCTGCAGCTCAACGATCATCGTCCCCACCTGCTGTTGTGAACCTGTGCTGTTCACACAAACACACGGTCTTAACGGTCAACACGCCCCCAAACACAGACGCGGCTTCATAGATCATCATGCAAACAAACAGGCGACTTCACACGTCAACAATCACCAACAATCTACAGTCACATTTGGAAATAAGTCTGATCCAGATCACTGCCAACACCATCACCGTCCTGGATCCAACAACCATCTCTGCAGATCACTGACTGGACGTCAACCACCACGTTCTGACATATTCGTTTTCAGCTCGACTGACTGTGCTGCAAACTAAAGCAGCACTTTAAAGAGCAGCCTGCTGAAACAACACAGTGTGTTTTTTTTTCATGAATAAATGTTTCAAGTGTTTGTTGTCATGAGGATGAAGGAGCTGCTGGGACGTGACGTCCTGCTGACACGAGTGATTTCCATGTGGGTCATGTTCTGCACGGTTTCTGCTAAATTAACGGAGAACACGTAGGAGGCCTCTTCATGTCGCACCGTGCACACAACGACTCTGTGTGTGTGTGTGTGTGTGTGTGTGTGTGTGTGTGTGTGTGTGTGTGTGTGTGTGTGTGTGTGTGTGTGTGTGTGTGTGTGTGTGTGTGTGTCACCCTGCAGCAGAGACTCAGATCACACAGAGGTTTGAACTGCACTGACAGAGAACAGAGATGTAATTAACCCTACGGGATGCTGCCCCCCCCCCCCCCCCCCCCCCCCCCCCCACCCCCCCCCCCCCCCACCCCCCCCCCAGCACAACTCTCTTTTTCTTCTCTCCACATCTGTACTTTGCTATGTGCTTCCTTTCTCATTTCCTTCTCTTCTTCTATCAGTTCATCCTCACATTGAAACTGAAATTCACGCTGACAGTTTCTGGTTTTATTTTTCATTTTTTGGTTTCAGTCAGTATTATTGAATGTTTTTATCCTCTGCTGGTGAGTTGTAATAACTTGACACAGCCTTGTGATTATTATATGAGTGGTTGCACCATCCCTGGTTCTCAACGCCAGACACCTAAGTGGCTACTCTTCACTCTTTTTTTTTTTTTTTTTTTGAGATATTTAGATATACCTTAGTACACACTAGTAGAGTTCTACTAGAATTGGAATGTATTATGAAGACATACGTTACTGAATTTCATGATTTTTCACTTCTGTGACTGGTTTGATTTAAATGTTTTTTAAATCTTATGCATTTGCACACAGCTGATAAATATTATTCTGTTTTAGGACTTGTTTTTTTTCAAGGAAGTTTGCACATCAGCAAAATGGTGTGCACTTTTTTTTATTTTTCCCTCCCTCCTGTCTGACTTATCTGCCGTGCCCCCCCCCATCCTGCACCCTTTCTTTTTATCTTTCTACCTTTACCTCCTTTCATGTATCATTACCCTGAGGGAGAATGTTAGCTATATTATCTCTGCTTCTCGCTCTCGCTGCATAATGACCCAGTGGTGCCACAGAGCGAGCTTCTCAATAACAGCCTCGCTGTCCAAATTTATTATCTTTAATTAGCTTTTTCTTTTTTATTTTATCAGACTGAGCTTGAAGGCTACAAGGACTTCAGCACCGTGCAAACAAGACCTAACTAACTTTTAAGCTACTTAGCCACGTGATTATGCGCACAGATCAGTCTCAGTAGGAAATGTTGGCTCTTGGAGGAGAGACGCTGTACAAGAAAAGACAAGAAGAAGAAGCCTCAGTGAACTGCAAACAAACACATTCTTTTGAGGATAAAGGTTTATGCCTTTAACACATGCTTGTGTAGTTCAAGAGGAGAACGTTGGGAGTCCTACAGGCCCGTTCACACTATGACCTGAAGTGGCTGATGCTCAAAAACCAGCAACCACTCACTCCAGGGATTCAAATTTTCTGTTTTCAACACAGGTTGATGTAGCTCAGTGGACGGTGACGTACTGGCAGAGCTCGATGTTACTACACAACATACTTCAACTTTTGCCATTGGAGGGCGGGCACACAGATAGTGCACTCTGAATGTTGACTGAACATTTGTGACGTAGCCGATATCAACTCAACGTAACTCTGTGATTTATCACTTGCCAATGGTGTGTTTGAAATATTTGAAATATTCCTTCACATTTCTACATATTTCTTTGTGCCACAGGGTTCCAGAGGAGGTGGAGCATCCAGTCAAGCCCCTGACATTGGCCAGTGGTGTGAAACAAAGCAGTTAATGGGGTTCTAGTGGAAGTGAGGTAGCGGTACTGAAGCTCCATTCTTGCTGGCAGTTTAGCATGAATATCAAAGATTTTTAGCATGTTGAAAATTTTCCTGGATCACGATGAGCATCAGAGTTGGCCAATTGACATCGACTTGGCAGACCTCAGCGTTATTGTTAATTAACTTTTCACATTCCACTGGCAAATGTCAGGGTGTGAATGCACCATAAAGGTGTTGTACCTTTTGATTTTTATTGAAAACATTCAGGATTTTCTTCTGGACCACTGCAGCATTTTTTACTGATTATTTGAATAAAGGACTCAAAATGCTGCATTCAAATTATAATCAAAATTTGCCTTTTCTTGAAATATTTCAGAATTTGGACCCATGTGGGCTAAAATAGAGTGACACACACAATGACACACTTTCTGTGGTGACACCATGAATGATGTAGGAGACGGCGGAGTCCAGATCCTCAAACAACAAAGTTCACCACTTGTCTTTCAACAGTGAAACTGCTCCAACGTATGTTAGTTTTAGAATAGATTAGAACAGAAAGAGAAGAGTCTTTACTGTCATTGTACGGGGGGACTTACAATGAAATTGGGGTGCTCCCACAGAGCAACTGTAGACCACAGAAAAAGAAAAGCAACATCTTTAGCATCAAGGAGCAGAATAAACACAGCTGACCTTCAACTGTGACTGAAAGTGCAATAAAAAAGATGTAAATTGAACCAGCTTGAGATCTTGTTGAGATGAACTTGGGATAAAATCTAATTTTCTACATATGTGTCTGTTGAACAGTTCAGAAAACACTCACACAGGTTGACTGTGTCAGTTGTCAGTTCAAATGTCAGTTACAGTGAAGTTTTTCCGCGTTTGTCCTTCTGGAAGTAGCTGCTGTCTGCAGTCCTGATCGCACAGTGACTTCTGAACATTTACTACTACCTCTTTAGAAACACGCAGAGGTAGAGTCGTTTACAGGTTGGGACTTGCAAACATGAAACATGCACAAGAACCTGTTGCTGTTGTGTAATAATGGAACAGAAAAGCTCAGATTACAACACATGCTGAGGGAGTTTTGCTTCATTTTCTCTGCTGGATCATCTTATGACATGACATCTTTGCTACTTGCTGCACTGCTTAAAAATGTATTGTAGCACCGTTACAGTATAAAAAATAATAATTTCAAATTTTGTATTGGTGTTCATTGAATTTGTTGAACAGAAATGGGAAGAAGAAGGAAAACACTCTTCTTAAAGACGTGTTTATCAGGAGTGCTGCAGGTTCAGAGTGTTGTTCTGTGGTTTCAAAAGTAAAAATAAGACCTTCAGTCGGGCCACCAGAGGTCACGTGCAAACAGCTTGAGCACATCACCTCCATGAAGAAATATGGATCTGTCATTGTGGCATTGTGTACGCTGGTGTGTGTGGCAAAGGGCAAAGTGTGGAGAGAAGATTAAAAAATGGTGTTGCATGAATGAGAGAGAGAGAGAGCATCACTGGGGTCTTGCACAGAAGAAAACAAGAGCGAAACAGCAGATCAGAGGCTCCCATAGGAGTTCTTTCTTTTATAAATACCTTTGGGTCTTTTGAATATTGTAATCTTTGTTTTAGGAGTAACTTCTTCACAATCAAACACTCCTTTTCACTCCTTTGAAGGCTGTGAGACAGATTTAAACATCTGCACATCCTAAAAGATGGAACAAAACTCTACAGAAACACTTTTCCTCCACCTCAGCCCAAAATAAGCAGGATAATAAAATAATCAGAAAGTACAACAAAGCAGTGCAAACACCACAAAAATAAAATAAAATAAAATACAGTTAAAAAAAAAAACTAGAGCACAGCGCACGTACAGCAACACTAGTTTCCTAATTCCACAAATTTTTACTTGGGAAAAAAAAATTCAATTCAAGGTCAAAGTCCTGTCAGAAGTGACTTTTCATAAGATAATATGTAAGACAAACATAGATCAAAAGGGCTTTTCAATATTAAATTTAAATGTCCACAAAATCCACAATCCGGATCAGATCCGGATGAAACTTTGTCAGGTGATAGTGAGTGTCAGTCTGCACATCACTTTCAAATATGACAGTGATTGGAGCCCATTTGATTAAGAAATAATGTAAAATACATTAAATGGGCTTTTCAATGTAACATTAAAGGCTTTTCACAAACAAACACAAACACGGCCAATAACATTAGCTGAGGTAATAAATACTGTGACTTTTAAGGTGCTCATCATTAAGCTGAGTGAAAAAGGGAAAAGACACAGTTTACAGAAGATAATGAAATATGAGGTTATAGTGCAAAATGTGAGGTTGAATTTGAGAATAAATTAATCCAGATTTGAGGGAACAGTGCTGGAATTACAGCAGTTTATATGTGTGGTCCTCCATTTTTAAAGGACCAAAACTAATTGGACATTCAGCTGCTGATTCGTTTGTGTTCCCCCCTAATGTCAGTTATAGAGTCTGTGATAAAACTAACCGGCAGTTTTATTTAAAAAAAAAAACTATATGGATTTGAATCACGTGCGATTACACCAGACATGCTTGAACCCTCGTGCGCATGCGTGAGTTTTTTCACGCGTCGGTGATGTCATTCACCTGTGTACAGGCCTTGAGTGAGGAGTGCTCCACCCCGCCCGTCGGAATCTCTTTGTCTGAGAAGCCGCTGGAGACGGCGTGCGTTCCTTTATCAACATTTTTTCAGGACCTGTGAGGGATATGCGAGTGGACACTATTCGAGAAATTCAGCTGGTTTTCGGTGAAAAGTTTAACGGCTGATGAGAGGTTGTGGAGTTTCTTTCGCCTTAAGGACAGCCCACTAAGCGAATCGGCGCGGTCGGAGGTGGCGTCCGTCTGGCTGATTCGAGCTGAAAACTTCCACATTTCAGGCTCTGTTCACCCAGGACGTCGTCAGAGAACAGAGAAGTTTCAGAAGAGGTCGGCATGAGGAGTTTACCTGGACATTCCACTGTTAAAGGAGATTTTGTAATGAAAGAATGTGCGGACGAATTTGCCGAGTCGTTTCCGTGACGATGTGGCAAAAACGTCTGCGCCGCGACAGGAAAAACACCTCCGTGTTGAAAACCATTTGTAAAATTCAGGCTGCTTTTGATGGCTTTCAACAAGTGAGTAACTGAGAAATTGTTTAACAGCTGGGCATGTTCCAACTTGCCCGTTAAGGTTTCTAACGGAGGTGTTTTTCCTGTCGCGACCCCCCCGCGGTCGGGTCCGGCCCGACATGCGACTCTGCCCGCACGTTCTTTCATTACAAAATCTCCTTTAACAGTGGAATGTCCGAATAAACTCCTCATGCCGACTTCTTCTGAAAGTTCTCTGTTCTCTGACGACTTACTGGGTCAACAGAGCCTGAAATGTGGAAGTTTTCAGCTTTAAACAGCGAGACGCTGCCGCCTTGGAGCGCAGATCGCCGTCAGGCGCCGTGGGCCGTCCTTACGGCGACACTAACAGACCAAAATCTCTCATCAGCCGTTAAAATTTTCATCGAAAACCAGATGAATTTATCGAATGGTGTCCACTCAGTTGTGCCTTACAGGTTTTGAAAAAAGTTTGATCAAACAAAGCAGCAGTCTCTGAGCCATTCCTAAACAATGAAAAAATCGACGAGAGGGTGGGACACTCCTCACTCAAAGACTGCCCACAGGCGAATGACGTAACCGACAGGCCGTGAAAAAACTCTCTGCATGCCCACGAGTGTTCAAGCATGTCTGATGTAATCACACGTGATTCAAATCCATATGGTTTTTGAAAAAAATAATAAGGTCGGATACTTTTCTAATAGACCTTGTAAGTGGAGCCCGACCGATATGTATCGATTGATTCAGCAGATATCAGCCTTTCACAAACATATTGGTGTCGGAGTTGTTTTTGCCGATATAAAAAGTTATTTTACTGAATAAGTAATGCAGAAAAATAACCGTTACAAATGGTGTCATGGCATAATTTGTCCAGTAGAGGGTGCTCTGCTCAACACTGCATGCCCATATACTGCACACACATGAAACTGTCTTTAAATGAAAACAACCAAATAGTTGCACTATTCCTGACCATTGCGTCAAAAGACATACAGGCCAGGAAATTGAAACAAACAACCCTGTTAATCTCTTCATTAATAGCCTAAATGACATGTTTTCTCCCATGAGATGGGAGGAGACACAACATGAATGCATCTTTATTACTGTGCGGGCATAAATTCTCAGCATTTCACAAGTGCAGATGGGACTGGACCGGCGCATTGCAGGAACACACGGGAGTGTAACACACAGGTTGCACGTGGCAACAGTCCAAAATTCAGCGAGAGCGGGCAGGAGCAAGACGAAGAAATTAGTCCCGTGCAAGGCTCTACTTCAGTGCAGTGCAGTGGATTTGAAAAGTTCCTTTATACTAACTTCCTGTTCCAGAATGTGCTTCACAATAAAACTCCATCATGGTGATGTCTAGAATTTTACAGTAGCTGGACTAAGAGGTCCTGTCCATAAAGTATCGTACTTTTTTTTTTTTAAACTATATGGATTTAATTCATATGTTTTCAACATCAGACAAGCTTGAAACCCTCGTGCGCATGCGTGAGTTTTTCCACGCCTGTCGGTGACGTCATTCGCCTGTGAGCACGCCTTGTGGAAGGAGTGGTCCCGCCCCCTCGTCGGATTTTCATTGTCTGGAAATGGCGGAATGAAAAGGACTTTTTTTCCATCAGAATTTTTTCAGAAACTGTTAGAGACTGGCACCTGGAAACCATTCGAAAAATTTATTTGGCTTTCGGTGAAAGTTTTACGGGCTTCACAGAGAATAAGGTCTATTAGTACAGCTTTATGGACCCCTTTAAGGACGCTCAGCGCGCCGCGCTCTGAGCTGCGACAACACGGCACAAGCCACCGGACCATTTCTGAGCTGATGGCTCTGTGGATACGAGACCATCGTGTGCTCTTTCTCTGGTTATCACAAGAGCTGGACATCAGCCATTTTCCAGCAGATTTCACTTTTAACAAGATATTTTGTCATGGAAAGCCACGCGGAGGCTTCGCGCGTCACGACCGATTCGCTTTGGAAGCGACACAAAGGAACACCTCCGTTTCGGCATGTCAGAGGAACCAGAGAAATTGCACACGACGGTCTTGTATCCACAGAGCCATCAGCTCAGAAATGGTCCGGTGGCTTGTGCCGTGTCGTCGCAGCTCGGAGCGTGGCACACTGAGCATCCTTAAAGGGGTCCTTAAAGCTGTACTAACAGACCTTATTCTCTGTGAAGCCCGTAAAATTTTCACCGAAAGCCAGATAAATTTTTCGAATAGTTTCCAGGTGCCAGTCTCTAACAGCTTCTGAAAAAATTTTGATGGAAAAAAACCCCAAATCATTCTGCCATTTCCAGACAATGAAAATCCGACAACGGGGCGGGACCACTCCTTCCACAAGGCGTGCTCACAGGCGAATGACATCACCGACAGGCGTGGAAAAACTCACGCATGTGCACAAGGGTTCAAGCTTGTCTGACGTGAAAACATATGAATCAAATCCATATAGTTTAAAAAAAAAATAAAAAGGTACGATACTTTATGGACAGACCTCGTACTTCTTCAAGATGTACGTCTACTCTAAGTGATTTGTTCAGTTTTACCTTTTCTTTTAGTGGGTCATTTCACATGCAAAAATGATCTATTTATTTATTTATTTAATTGACACCCAAAGTTTTCAAAAAAAAATTTCCAAATTAGTTTTTGGAACTTGGGTTCCTTTTAACCCTCTGGGGCCGACGCCATTATATATGATGGCTGAGACCAAGTTTTACTAAATTATAAATAACTTTTTAATGATATGAGATAGAAACTTATTATTTATTTATTTATTTTTGCTGAAAGGTTAACTCCACGGACTTTCAAGCCAGCCATCCACGATCTTTGTGCTCCTCATAGAAGCTGTGTGATGACGTGCACAATGTGAGTGTCCAGTCGCAATTGGTTCACATCACATGGTTTTCCAAAATCCAATTGTAGGGCAGATTTACCTCATGTGATACACCAAAGATTGTTTTTAGGAGTGATGTGTTACTAGTTGGCCCATTTGAATAGCCCCCTGGCTGCTCCAATGCACCCTGCGCCATTACGCATAGCTATCAGTGAAAGTGAGCAGACGGTGCAGACAGAGAGCCTCTCATACAATCTCATGTGGTCAAACTAAGAGTGTGTGAGTATCAGGATTGCGCCACTAGTTTGCCTGTGAATGTTATTGGATAAGCCTGTGGCAAGCTCTCTCTCTCCAGCATAAAGCACTGTTTACCATATCACTGGAGTGAGGGGGGAGGGGCTGCTCCTCAGAGTGTGAATGGGCCTCGAAGTGTGAAAGCTGCTTTCAGAGGAGAGAACAAACACACAGTCAACTTCAGAGAAGTAGAAGTTCGTGATGTGACCTTTGTGTAATAGCAGACAGAAATTGCTTTGAGATGAAGACAAAAGGCATAGACCATTTTGTATATATTGTTCAAAATGTGCATTTGTGTTTATTGTTTGAACCTTTTTGTTGTACAGTCTTTCACACAAGACCTCAAATTGCCTTTATAAAGTGTCAAAATAGTTGTTTAGTGGAATATTATTTCCCACTTTACTTTTTCCTTTCTTATTTCTGATTGTAAACCGTTATAAAACACCACTATAGCATATATTCTGAAAGTACAGGTTGTCCTGAAAAAAGAGACATAAAACGTGATTGTGGGAAGCAGGGAGCACTGTTAACAGCAATAATAAAACATTTATGCCAGGCGAGTGAACTGTCCAAAAAATGCCCTCAGACCCCAGAGGGTTAACATCAACAGTTTTAGTGTGAAGACCTCCAAATGTTATCACAAAGTCCATGATTCCATTTAGCGTTTGGAAATTTAAAGCCCCCACAACTCAGTGTGGTAAAATGTTCATAGTCCGCTTGTCATTTGTCTCCATTCAGTCAATGAAATTTGATGCAGGAAATGTGATGTACAGGTGAACCCATTCACATTTCCTGCTTATTATGAAAATTGCTTTTTCACTTCTAATTTTCATAATATGTTCCTGCAGTGTGTTGGTATTTATGGTGTTGTGGCAATTTTTTTAAGTTGCAATGTAAGTTGTGCTGGTGTATGTATTTGTTTGCAACAAACAAATAAAAAATGGCAAAACTAGTTACAATAGTAAGTCCATTCGGCTGCTCCCTTGTTTTTCACTCGGAGTCGCGACAGCAGATCCAAGGTGGAGCACAGGTTTTAAGCCGGATGCCCTTCCAGACACAACTCCACATTACATGAAGATATTGTTATTATTATTTTTGTAAAATTCAATTAAAATTAAAAAGAAGTTGTTCCAGTGAGGCATTTTAATGAAAAGTATGTCCTTGATATTGATATCATAATTTTTTTTATTCCCTAATATCAGTATCAGTATCGGGTCCCAGAAAATTGAGGTCTGCTGCACCTTCGCTCGACTCAAACAGCCAACAACAGAAAGGAGAAAATTTGCTGCTGTGTCCATGTTTATTTGTGTTTAACAACTTAATTGCTGTGAAACAATCACAAAATAACATTTTGTTTGTCTGATTAAGTTTTGTTTAGGTGAAGACAGTCATATTCTCTGACCACTGAGCTCTCTGTCTCATCACTTTTTCACTCTGCACACCCTGCAGCCTAAAAAAATGCATCCAAACTCTGGTGATGAAGCCAAGTCCTCCACGGTGCTCTGACACTGACAAAACAATCTATACTTGTTGACTTTAATTGCTGTTCATTCCGTGTCCTCATGATGCTACCTGCATGTAAAATTCGCTTCCTTTTTTTTTATTCTTTGCATTTTTTGTATAGAGGGATGGAGTTAAATGGAATCCTGATGTCTGTTGATGAAGGTCCTCTGTTCTTGATGTAGGAGATATTCAGATGTTTAGCCTAGAGCAATGTAAGCCTTCCACACATTTTATCACGCAGCCAAAAGAGTTCTTCAGTTTTTTTCTAATAGACCAGCTGTAAACTTCAAGATATTATCATCATCAAAACAGATGTTACAACAACATTTCATGTAATGGGATGGAACTGAAATGGGAATCTCATAATTAGCCATCATTTTGGACACTTCTGTCTCCTCAGAGGTCTGAAACCTCTGTGCTCGCTCTGCAGCGTTGGTGAGGTTATGCTGTTAAGAAGAGAACTGACCTGTCAGAGTTGACCAAACGATCTCTGCACATTTTTGCAGGGATTACTCCAAAAAATGTTGCACCCTTTCGGAAGAATCTGCAGCTTGAGGTGAATTTGATTCAAATTTAATAAAAATTCAGCTTTCCAAAACACAAGTTTGATTGGGGCAGGAGACGACCACAAAATACCGTGACGACGCCAAAGTGGACTTCAAACACCTCGTCTCGGTTTGTCCTTTTCCTAGAAACACGCTGCAGACGCTCAAACGACACAAATCCTCGCAGCAACCCCCCCTCTCTGCCTCCCCCCTGCAGCTTTCTCCGTCTTCCTAATTGACTTTTAAATTCTTACACTTTATTTCATCTCTTATTTCACTTTTATTTTACCATTTTATGATCCCCTCTGTCTTCAGTTCTCTGCCTTTCTGTGATTTCTTTCCATCTGGACTTGGTGATGTTTAATTTACCTCTTTATTTTTTTTTTGGTGGGGGGGGGGGGGGGGGGGGGTTGCTGTGTGCTGTTAATTGTTTTGTAAGAGTCATAAGGACACACACACACACACACACTCTGCTTTTAGAGGACAATGTCCATGTCTGCTGGCATCACCATCACCAGATGAACACGGAGTGAAAAATCATGTGAGAGGATGACATGTGTGTTTGTCACTGAGCGGGTCAACACGCCGTCCATGTAGCATTTCTGGAAGAATGAGATCAGTTCTGTGCGTGTGTCTGTGCACAGGCACTTTTTTCGTGAGGTCCATTTGTATGTTTTTTTTTTTTTGGAAATTGCTGACCTGATGTTGATTTAAAGTAATGTTTTATGCTTTAAAGGATCATATGAATTAAAACTATCAATTAAGCGCCGGCCAACAGACGAGGGTGACAGTTGTGTGATTATCTGTCTGTTTGTCAGAAAATGATTTACAGAGCAAAATTCAATTTTGTTTAGAGATGGTTCGTGGCGCTTGGAAGAACTGAGAAAACATTGGTGCTGATCTGAAATGAAATATCTCATTCTTCATTTTCATAAACCTTGTGAGAAAATGTTTCCTTTTAGGTCCTTCTGTAGCATATAAACTTATGATGACACAAAGATCTGCAGGTCTTCAGCATCCTGATGTTTGTTTTTTCTCCATCAAGGTTATATTCACTTATATGGGTGCATTAATGTTGATTTACTGCAAATTTAAAATCACAACACGGTGTTAAATCGACAACAGGTGGAGTAAGGAAGTGTTTGAATATTAGAGGCCTTTATGATGTCATGAACAGTGATGCCAGTAACGCATTAATTAGTAACGTGTTACTTAGTAACGCGTTACTCTAATCTAACCACTTTTTTTTGGTAACGAGTAATCTAACGCATTAATCTTTCCAAATCAGTAATCAGATTAAAGTTACTTCTCCAAGTCACTGTGTGTTACTATTATTTTTGTGGGTCGATAGCAGCATTAAACTTGGTCCATGGGCAGGAGGTCGGGGTTCGACTGAACTGCCCACTTTAAGGGAGCTGTGAGCTTTTCATCCGCGGTTTTCTGCAGCAGCTCATCCTCACCTCTTAAAGCGTGGTGACAGCACACCTGCACTGAGCTTTACAAAGACATTTTATGCTTTTTTCTCCTTTATTTAAAATTCTGAGCTGAGCCACTCCGTATCTGCTCGTTAAAAACAGATGATCCTCCACGACGCGTCAACAACTAACACTGTTTTCCACTCAAATGCACCTAAACTCTCTTTCTGAGGACCACATGATGTGAAAACACAATAAAACTTTCTTACCTGTAAATTATGTCATGTTTTCTGCATAAATAAATGTTATCCATTCTTTGTGCTCAAACGCCAAAGCAGGGGCGAATCCAGACGGAATGGGGGGCGTGGGGCAAGGATGCCCCCCCACAATACCCCTAGATTAAAGGTCCAGTTTTGAAGCCTTTTTTTTGCTACAACTACTAATACTACTTATAATAATAATAATTTCGACAAGTAAAATGTTTAGAAAGAATTTAAATGTTAAAAAAAATTGCAAAAATTGCAGAAATTGCAAGTTTTACTGTTACAGTGCTGTCAACAGTACAGTAAATATAAGGTCAAGAAAGAGGTCTTTATTTTACTTTTTATAAAACAAGTATTTATTTTCATTGAAGTCAAGAAAGGGTGACTATAAAATGAGTTTTGGCAAAACAAGTATCACTGTCGCACTTTGAGATTTCTTTGAAATGTAAGGTGCAATACAAATAAAATGTATTATTATTATTATTGTCATGTTGAGGTGGCTGTTGTGTGTTGGGGGGTGTGGCTGGATGTTTTGGTGTTCTTTTCTTTTCTTTGCTCTTCAGGTGGCATGGAAACTGATTTGTCTGTGGAGAAGGTGCTGGCTGAAGAGTCCTCACCCTCATCAACATCATGTGTAGCACCTGTGACTGGTGCTCACATGCAACCTTAAAGACTTTCAGCTGAAGCAGATAATTGGATGGCGTTCTGCATTTAAGGCATGTGTGATTCAAGCAGAACTGCCGGGAACTCGACCTTGTGATGTTCGTTTGTGAGACGCTGAGGACCGCGCCTGGGTTTGACACATCGTGCCTGTGAAGCAGGGAAGGGTGAGGACACATGCTGTCAGCACACATCAAAGGTGATTAAGTGTTTGACTAATTGTTGATAGTAACTTGGTGTTTTGTTACACAGTATACTTGAATTGTGATGAGAATTGTGCAGCTTGCTTCTCACTGCTGTGGCGTGCGGATAAGTGATCCTCCACCTGTTGTGAGAAGCTGCTCATTTGCATAAAGTTAAAAAATACAGACCTGAATGTGTTGCTGATAGCGTGTGTCTTTTGAAAGATATTGTTGTAACTGCTGACTTACCTCACCTCTTCTTTGCTTCACAGAGAGTCAGTTTGCCGTGTCCACCTGGGGGGTGTTTGGCGGTGGTAGTGGGTCCAGGAGCGCCGGGCTTTGATCCTTGCGGGCGCTGGAGAGCGTGCCAACAGTCACTCCACCAGAAGGACGCTATTTTTGTTTTTACACTTTTTATGCACAGCGGGTGGAATAAATATATTGTTTTTGGAACCGCTTTTCTGGTTATTTGTAGCGCTGGGTTCCGTCTGACGCAGGTCCGCTCCTCAACCCGCGTCGACACATAACAGTAGTTCCCGGCCATTCCATAATGGACCCAGCGGCAGAGGCGGTTCCTTTTGCCGAAAAAGTTCAAGAACACTTGGAGAAAATATGGGAGCAATTACAGCATCTCGCAAACCAAATTAAACAAACAGACGCCCGTGTTACGGAGCTTGCAGCGCAAGCCGTTCCGCTTCCTGCTGCTACAGCTGCGGCACCATCGATACTAGTGCAGATAACTCCGTCACCCAGAGATTCGGCGTCCGAACCGATTGTTTGTCGTCCGGAGCCTTGTGCGGTGATGCAATGTTCTCTGGTTTCTGCTCAGTCAGGTTGGAGCGCTGCAGCTTTATGAGGAATGTTTGTAGATGGGTTAAATGAGTCATTAAAAGACGAGCCGGCAGTCCGTGATGACAGTTCGTTGGTGATTCGTCTAGATGATCGGATGAAGGAGCGTGGACGCGAGAGAGGACGGCCATCAGAGCAGGTTTTTTCGTCTCAGGGCTTTCCCCGACACAGATCTGGGCCACCTCTTTTTCGCCCCACTTAGGCTCCTCCGATGGGACCTCTGGCTCCTCCTGTTGACGAGCCCATGCAGCTCGGACGAGCAGAGATTTCCCTAACCCCAACCTCACTTGCCCCAAGACCGTTTGTCTTGTGGGTTGTGGGGTGGTGCAGGTTGGTCACGCTGAGCATTCTCAGAAGACCTCTGCACCTGGGGGGGGGGGGGGGGGGGGGGGGGGGGGGGGGTGTTAGAGGCGTTTTTTCTTGGTTTGGTTAGGGCCTGGTTCCACTCCAGCCTCGGTGAGCCTTTGTACCGTTCGTCATTGGTGTTGCCGGGGTGTGTTGCAGCGGAGACTTACCTCAGTCGGAGGGGTGGGCCGATCTGTTGCCGTTCGCCATTTCAGTAGTTCCACCCCTCCCGAGAGGCTGGGGTATGGTCGAGTTGGGGCACCGGACGTATTTCCGGTTCTCCGCTGCACCTTGGGGTTGGAGCTGGGTTAGTTTTTTCCTGTTCCCTTCTCCGGCTTAATGTTTTGAGCCGTTTGCCAAAGTTGAGCCGCCGAGGGGCTCTGGGAGGGACCCAGGGTCTTTCGGGGTGCCGGGGAGGGTAACAGGGTTTACGGTCGTTTTATATCCCCCCGGGGTTGTTTTTGGTAGTCCTCCGGGGGTTGATTTTTGATTTTGTTCTGTTTCCTTCCGGGTTCCACCTCCAGGTTTGATGGGATGGTCCTCTGGGGGGGAATTGGCTTGGGGCCAACTAGCCAAGTGTGACCGGGTCTGGGGTTCCGGGGTTGTGGGGAGGGTACCTCCTGGGGTTGATGATACGGTCCTCTGGGGGGCGCCGTTTGCTCCATGTACACCTGGGGACCTTTGTGGGATTATGGTTCTGGCTGTTCCTCCTGGAACTGGCGATGAAGGCCTTCTGGGGGGGGTTGGGCTCTGCAGGTCATTCTGGGGGGGTTGTTTGTTATTTTTCTTTTATGCATTTACGTTTGTATTGTGTTTCTGGGGCTGTGTTGGGTTTTTGCATTTGGGAGTTTTTCTGTTCTTCCCGGGGTTTGATGGGACGCTCCCCTGGGGAGGTTTTGGGTGGGTTTTATGTTTTTTTTCTGTGTGTTGAATTGTACTGGGGAATGTTTTGGGGCTTTTGTTGATGCCAGCCGGCCTTCCAGCTCCGTTTTTTTTTTCGTAATGAATAGCATCATTTTTCAGATCAGCAAAAATAAATAAATAAATAGAACAAGAGCAATCTGAGATTTCTGATGTCCACCAATGGTTGATGAGGACTCAAAATAAAAGATATGTGATTCACATCTGGCCCAGACTTCACCTGGAACCAGATTCCACAACACAATGCAATAACTGCATACTGATCCAGAAGGGTCCAACTGGTCAAGATGTTTCAATCTGCTATTTAATTCACAAAATAGTAAAGCATGAGTTTTGCATGTCCTAATAGCTATCTGTGGTGAAAATTTGGTGAGAATCCATGAAGTTAGACAGATTACATTAGATTAGATAGAACTTTATTAATTCCTTGGGAAGACTCCTTCAGGGGAATTGAGGTTTCAGCAGCATTGTATTGCAGCACACAGGGTAGGAAGCACACAGAGCATCAAAAGTGAAAGTAAAAAAACAAACAAAAATTGCAAATATAAATACCAGAAATACTACATCCATCCATTTTCTTCCACTTTATCCGGAGTCGGGTCGCAGGGGCAGCAGCTCAAGCAAAGCCGCTCAGACCTCCCAATCCACACACACCTCCCCCAGCTCCTCCGGGGGAACCTCAAGGCATTCCCAAGCCAGCCGAGAGATGTAGTCCCTCCAGCGTGTCCTGGGTCTTCCCCGGGGCTTCCTCCCAGTGAGACGTGCCCGGAACACCTCTCCAGCGAGGCGTCCAGGGGGCATCCGGAAAAGATGCCCGAGCCACCTCAACTGACTCCTTTCGACATGGAGGAGCAGCAGCTCAACTCTGAGCTCTTCCCGAGTGACCGAGCTCCTCACCCTATCTCTAAGGGAGCGCCCAGCCACCCTGCAGAGGAAACTCATCTCGGCCGCTTGTACTCGCGACCTCGTTCTTTCGGTCATGAGCCAAATCTCATGACCATAGGTGAGGATCGGAATGTAGATCGATCGGTAAATCGAGAGCTTTGCCCCCCTACTCAGCTCTCTCTTCACCACGATGGTCCGATACAGCGACCGCATCACTGCAGATGGTGCACCGATCCGTCTATCGATCTCACGCTCCATCCGTCCCTCACTCGTGAAGACCCCGAGATACTTAAACTCCTCCTCTTGAGGCAAGGACACTCCACTGACCTGAAGAGGGCAAAGCACCTTTTTCCGGTCGAGAACCATGGCATCGGATTTTGAGGTGCTGATCTTCATCCCGGACGCTTCACACTTGGCTGCAAACACGCTGAAGGTCCTGATCTGACGAAGCCAACAGAACTACATCGTCCGCAAACAGCAGAGACGAGATTCTGTGGTTCCCAAACCAGGCCCCCTCTACACCCTGGCTGCATCTAGAAATTCTGTCCATAAAAATAATGAACAGAACCGGTGACAAAGGGCAGCCCGCACCGTAAACAGTGCTGGTGGAGAGCTGCTTCCGCCTCCTGAGGCGGAAGCAGCTCTCCACCTGTGGGTTCACCACCTGCAGAGGGGGCCATGGGGGTCGGGTGCAGAGAGGATTGGATGGTGGTCGAGGGCGGGTGGCCCGGCGGCCCGGTCCATGCTCACAGCCCCTGGCTGTTGGGACATGGAATGTCACCTCACTGGGGGGGAAGGAGCCTGAGCTTGTGCAGGAGGTTGAGAGATACTGACTAGAGATAGTCGGGCTCACCTCCATGAACAGCTTGGGCTCTGGTACCCAACTCCTGGAGAGGGGCTGGACGCATCATTTTTCTGGTGTTACCCATGGGGAGAGGCGGAGAGCTGGGGTTGCATTATTTATTGCTCCCCAGCTCAGTCGCCATGTGTTGGAGTTCACTCCGGTGAACGAGAGGGTCGCGTCCCTACGCCTTCGGGTCGGGGACAGGTCTCTCACCGTTGTCTCGGCCTACGGGCCAAGCAGCAGTGCAGAGTACCCGACCTTCCTGGAGTCCCTGGGAGGGGTACTAGATAGCGCTCTGACTGGGGACTCCATTGTTCTCCTGGGGGATTTCAATGCCCACGTGGGTTGAGACAGTGAGACCTGGAAGGGGGTCCCCGATCTGAACCCGAGTGGTGTTCAGTTGTTGGACTTCTGTGCTAGTCACAGTTTGTCCATCACAAACACCATGTTCGAGCACAAGGGTGTCCATAAGTGCACGTGGCACCAGGACACCCTGAGCCGGAGGTCGATGATCGACTTTGTAGTCGTATCATCTGACCTTCGGCCACGTGTCTCGGACACTCAGTGAAGAGAGGGGCAGAGCTGTCGACCGATCACCACCTGGTGGTGAGTTGGATCCGCTGGGAGGGGAGGAAGCCGGTCAGACCTGGCAGGCCCAAACGTATCGTGAGGGTCTGCTGGGAATGACTGGCGGAACCCTCTGTCAGCGAGGTCTTCAACTCCCACCTCCGGGAGAGCTTCTCCCAGATCCCGGGGGAGTTTGGAGACATGGAGTCCAAGTGGACCATGTTCTCCACCTCCACTGCCGCTTGTAGCTGTGGTCACAAGGTCTCTGGTGCCTGTTGCCATAGGTATTATAGGTATTAAAGGCACTGCGCTGCGGTGGTTTGAGTCATATTTATCTAATAGATTACAATTTGTTCATGTAAATGGGGAATCTTCTTCACAGACTAAGGTTAATTATGGAGTTCCACAAGGTTCTGTGCTAGGACCAATTTTATTCACTTTATACATGCTTCCCTTAGGCAGTATTATTAGACGGCATTGCTTAAATTTTCATTGTTACGCAGATGATACCCAGCTTTATCCATCCATGAAGCCAGAGGACACACACCAATTAGCTAAACTGCAGGATTGTCTTACAGACAATAAAGACATGGATGACCTCTAATTTCCTGCTTTTAAACTCAGATAAAACTGAAGTTATTGTACTTGGCCCCACAAATCTTAGAAACATGGTGTCTAACCAGATCCTTACTCTGGATGGCATTACCCTGACCTCTAGTAATACTGTGAGAAATCTTGGAGTCATTTTTGATCAGGATATGTCATTCAAAGCGCATATTAAACAAATATGTAGGACTGCTTTTTTTGCATTTACGCAATATCTCTAAAATTAGAAAGGTCTTGTCTCAGAGTGATGCTGAAAAACTAATTCATGCATTTATTTCCTCTAGGCTGGACTATTGTAATTCATTATTATCAGGTTGTCCTAAAAGTTCCCTGAAAAGCCTTCAGTTAATTCAAAATGCTGCAGCTAGAGTACTGACGGGGACTAGAAGGAGAGAGCATATCTCACCCATATTGGCCTCTCTTCATTGGCTTCCTGTTAATTCTAGAATAGAATTTAAAATTCTTCTTCTTACTTATAAGGTTTTGAATAATCAGGTCCCATCTTATCTTAGGGACCTCGTAGTACCATATCACCCCGATAGAGCGCTTCGCTCTCAGACTGAAGGCTTACTTGTAGTTCCTAGGGTTTGTAAGAGTAGAATGGGAGGCAGAGCCTTCAGCTTTCAGGCTCCTCTCCTGTGGAACCAGCTCCCAATTCAGATCAGGGAGACAGACACCCTCTCTACTTTTAAGATTAGGCTTAAAACTTTCCTTTTTGCTAAAGCTTATAGTTAGGGCTGGATCAGGTGACCCTGAACCATCCCTTAGTTATGCTGCTATAGACTTAAACTGCTGGGGGGTTCCCATGATGCACTGAGTGTTTCTTTCTCTTTTTGCTCTGTATGCACCACTCTGCATTTAATCTTTAGTGATTGATCTCTGCTCCCCTCCACAGCATGTCTTTTCCTGGTTCTCTCCCCTCAGCCCCAACCAGTCCCAGCAGAAGACTGCCCCTCCCTGAGCCTGGTTCTGCTGGAGGTTTCTTCCTGTTAAAAGGGAGTTTTTCCTTCCCACTGTCGCCAAGTGCTTGCTCACAGGGGGTCGTTTTGACCGTTGGGGTTTTTACGTAATTATTGTATGGCCTTGCCTTACAATATAAGGTGCCTTGGGGCAATTGTTTGTTGTGATTTGGCGCTATATAAATAAAATTGATTGAACTGATTGATTGTTGCGGCGGCAATCCCCGAACCCAGTGGTGGACACCGGAAGTAAGGGATGCCGTCAAGCTGAAGAAGGAGTCCTACTTATCTTTGTTGGTAGGTGGGACCCCAGAGGCAGCTGACAGGTACCAGCAGGCCAAGCGTGCCACAGCCCGTGCGGTCGCAGAGGCAAAAACTCAGGTCTGAGAGGAGTTCGGGGAGGCTATGGAGGAGGACTATCAGTCGGCCTCGAAGAGATTCTGGCATACCAGAAATACTGCTCACTAATAATAATAATACAATCATTTATAAAAAAAAATCAAGGACACCATTACAATGCATGAATAAGCAGATATAAAAGCATAACATTAAACAAATTAGAATTAAAAACTTAAAAGGACATTTACCAGTTAAAATAAATAGCAATTTAAAACAAGACAAAGGTTATGCAGTGAATGAGCTCATGGTGAATAGGCTTTCTTGAACAGGTGGGTTTTGAGACATGATTTGAAAATAGCCAGAGAGTCAATGTTACGGATATCCGGTGGAAGGGAGTTCCAAAGGTGGGGGGCAGAGTGACTGACAGCTCTAAATCCCATGGTGGTCAAGCAGGCAAGAGGAATGATGATGCTGAGAGAAGATGATCTGAGGGTGCAGCCGTGTGTGTGTGTGTGTGTGTGTGTGTGTGTGTGTGTGTGTGTGTGTGTGTGTGTGTGTGTGTGTGTGTGTGTGTGTGTGTGTGTGTGTGTGTGTGTGTGTGTGTGTGTGTACGTATGTATGTGAAGAAGTTCAATGAGGTATGGTGGGGCGAGGTTGTGGAGGGCCTTGAAGGTTAGAAGGATGGTTTACTGGCTCCTACTGTTCCTCTCCTTCCTGTCCTCTGTCTTCCTGTTCCTCCTTCTCCCCCTGAGTGAGGAGTTGTACAGTCTGATGGTCAAAGGAGTTTTTCAGTCTGCTGGTCCTGTACTTGGGAAGGAGCAGTCTGTGTCTGAAGAGGCTCCTCTGGTTGCTGATGAAGATGTGCAGACGCTGACTGGCATCGTCCATAATGTCCAGCAGTTTGTCCAGTGTTCTCTTCTCTGCCACCCTCACCAGAGAGTCCAGCTTCATGCCAACCACAGAGCCAGCCCACCTGATCAGTTTGTCCAACCTGAATGTGTCCTTCTTGCACGGTGTAAAAGAGGCCGCTGGCTACTACGGACTGGTAGAACATCCACAGGAGTTTCCTGCAGATGTTACACGACCGCAGCCTCCTCAGGAAGTCCAGCCTGCTCTGTCCCTTCCTGTACAGGTGGTTGATGTGGGTTGTCCAGTCCAGTTTGCTGTCCAGCCACAGTTCAAGGTACTTGTAGGAATCCACAGCCTCCACCTCAGCTCCCTGGATCAGAACTGGTCGTGGATTTGGTCTGGACTTCCCAAAGTCACTTTGATGTAATCCTTAAAAACCTATAAAGTGAAATCCTGAGCCAGAATCCAGATCAAGATCACCTCCAAAATTCAGTGACGTCTTCCATGCCCTAATATCTATCTGTTGTGCAAATCTGGTAAGAATCTGTGAACTAGTTTTGAAGTAATCCTTGAAAGCCTATATGAAGGGAAATCTTGATCCTGAATCCACATCTGGATCACCTCCAAAACTGAATGAGTCTTCCATGGCCTAACCCTAGTGCTGCTGGTCCTCCATATATAGTGGACCACCATGCATTACACTCCCTGCCGGTCCTCTAAATATTGCTCCCTAGAGAAACCTCCACTAGCTGCTGGTCCACTATATTTAGCGTTGAGAGGGTTACACCCACAACTACCATTATAACCAATGAACGCCAAGGATCAGCTGAAGCCCGGCCCACATGCATACGTCAGACATACTTCTGGGTCCAATGCTTGTTTTCCATTGGTCAGACAAGTCTCTCCCCCAGTATAGGGGGGATGTCCAACCGCGTGAGAGGGAAGAGAGAAAGTGACTGAATCATGGCGGCCACAGCAGATAGTGTTGTTGATGAAACAGCAAACCTGACAATGTTGAACCGGGAAATAGGGAATTATTCAGGGAAGTATTTATGACAGAGGATTCCGATGGTGATTTCCTGGTTTTTCGATTCAGATGACAACAGACTGGAGACTGCAGAACTCGAAGATGATTACTGGACAAATGACATTTTGGAGCCGAAAAGTCCATGGTTCACGTGAGAGGCTCATGGAGAGGAGAGGTGCAGGAGAGGAAGACGCCGGTTATCCAGTTTTTGTTTGGGATGATCTGATTGCGAACCTAAAGCGGCCCTTTTCAGGGCCACCAAGATCCACAGCAGGATTGCAAAGTCCTCGCAAATTCAATACTTGGTTGAATAATGACATCACTCATACTTCAGGATGGTACTGTCAGAAGGGTAAGTCATATTCTTCAATATATGCATGACGGTTCTCCATTTACCAGTCCATTTTGCAGTCCATTTACCATTTAGATTACTAGTTACTTTTTTAGTTACTTTCAGTAACCGCCGATTCCCCCCCGCCACCTCAACATGAAAACGAGAACCCGTTTTGTCAACACTCACTTTATAGTCTTGACTTCAATGAACATAAATACTTGTTTAATAAAAATAATAAAGACCTCTTTCTTGACCTCATATTTAACTGGTGACAGCACTGTAACTGTAAAACTTACCATTTGTAACTACATTGTGTATAAATGTACGTAACTATTAAATTCTTTCTAACAGTTTTCTAACATTTAAATTCTTTCTAAACATTTTAGTTGTTGAAATTATTATTATTATTATTATTATTATTATTATTAAGTAGTAAAAAATGCCTTCAAAAGTGGTCCTTTAATCTAGGGCTGTTGTGGGGAGCCACACCCCACCCCCCTGCCCACAACCCTTCCCGCATGGATTCGCCCCTGGTTTGCTGTTTGAACAGAAGAATGGTTAACATTTATTTATACAGAAAACATGACCAGATTGACAGGTAAGAAGGTTTTATCAAGGTTTTTTGGGTGGAATAAAAAGCGTTAGTATTTGTGCATTGTGGATCAGCTGTTTTTAACAAGGATGTGCACAGAGTGGCACAGAGTTTTTTTTTTAACAAAATGTTTATTCACATTCTTATTTCAAGCTTTACAGTTGTTAATACATATGTACATTTGTAGAGTAAGAAGCTCAAATTCTTATCCAGAAATGTCTTAATAGTCAAAAACAAAAACAAAAAGTGTTACATAAATAATAATGTAAAGTTAAACAACTTCTCGGCAACAACGACGTAAAAATAAATTACCAGGAAATGAAACAAGTAAAAATCAAGTAGTGTAAGTACATCAATATTGTTCATCTTATCATGTCAATCCCAAATGATTTTTCACTGGTTTCCATCTTTTTTCGAATTGGTCCATGAAATTGAGGCTTGCTGTTATTTTTTCCATCGTATACACTTTAGTTACTCTTTCTTTCCATTGTGCAACAGTAGGGGGCAGTGGTTTCAACCATAAAGTACTAATCATTTTCTTTGCCACCAACACAAAAATTCTGAATAAGTGCACGATTTCTATTTAAGTAGTCACAGGGGAGCACTCCGAAGACAAACACCTTTGGATCCCAGTCGATATAAATCTGCAAAATTTTAGAAATTTCATGCCTAATTCCCTCCCAGAATGTTTTTAATTTTGGACAATCCCAGAACACGTCTGCGATCTGCAATTTGTCCACATTGTCTCCAGCATTTGTTTGTCTTAGATTTGTCAAATTTAGAAATAATAAGTGGAGTTTTAAAATATCTTAAATTTACTTTCCATGCAAATTCTTTCCAAGTTGGACTACTAGTAACTTTGTGAGCATTTTCACAGATTTGCTCCCAGACCTGGTCATCAATTACCACATTCATTTCAAGCTCCCATTTTTCCTTTATCTCCGGAGAGTCCCCCTTAAAAAGCAATTGAAGACATCTGTACAAATTTGACACTATTTTTTCATATCTTCCTTTTTTGTAGGATTGAATTAAGAAAACCTTTAAGTCATTAGGTTGCATTTTAAGAGAGGATCATTCTTTATGTGACATCAGATAACTCCTCAACTGTAAGAATCTGTAAAAGTCAGTAGATTTCAGATCAAATTTTTCTTGTAGTTGGTTAAAGGATAACATAATTTCTCCTTCAAATAAGTCATTTAAAATTGTTAGGCCTTTATCTTTCCACTCTTTGAATCTTGAATCAGTTTTCACAGGTACGAAGTCTAAAATATCAATTATCCTTGTTGCCCTGGACATTGATAGCGGGGCTCTTATTTTTTTCCGTATAGTATTTAATACTTTGTGGGTACATCTCATCCAAGAGTTTGTAATTTTGTTTTTGTTCCAAATTTCAGTCAAACTAAAAAGCAGAGCTTGTAATGGAATTTCAGAGATTGAACTTTGTTCCAGAGTTAACCAGGTTGTCTCCTCACTTTGTTTTATCCACTCCATGGCGCTCCTTAATTGTGCTGCCCAGCAGTATAATTTTAGGTTAGGTAGATTGAGACCTCCATTTTCGTTACTACTGGTCAGCTGAAAGAATTTAATCCTGGGTTTTTTCTTTTGCCAAATAAAGGAAGAAATGTAAATGTAGTGGCAGGAATCATAATAGGAAGTGACATGAACAGATATAGCAATCGTGGGAGTACATTCATTCTGATGGTTTCCACTCTCCCAAAGAGTGATAGAGGTAATACTTCCCATCTTTCTAAATCTTTTTTGATCCGAGTGATTACTTTTCCAATATTTTCTTTGTATAGTTGAGAGGGATCTGTGGTTATTATAATACCTTTGTATCGAAATCCTTGAGGAGACCAGTTAAATTTAACTTTGTGCGACAGCTCCACAGGCCAAGTTCCCTTAATCATCATGGCTTCAGATTTGGATTAATTTACTTTATATCCAGAAACTTTACTGAAAGTCCTGAGGCAATTTAAAAGTACAGGTATTGAGGTGGCAGGATTACTAATATATAATATAACATCATCTGCGTACAATGATAGTTTATGAGATCTAATTTTATCTGGTATTCCTAATATATGTGGGTTATTCCTGATTAACACGGCCAAGGGTTCAATACTGATTGGCACAGAGTTTTAAAGGAAAAAAAGTGTAAAAATGTCTTTGTAAAACCATAGCTCTGAGTGTCACCGTGCTTTGAGAGATGACTGCACAGTGGCTGCGGCTCTGTGTAGCTCAGCTCGCTGAAAGAGAGCGAGGTGGACAGTTCAGACACCACCCCACCCCCACCATCTCGTCAGGACACATTTTAAAACTGCGATTGAACCACAATACAAAAATAATAGTAACGCATAGTGACTCAGAGAAGTAACTTTAATGTGATTACTGATTTGGAAAGATTAACATGGCGTTAGATTATTCATTACTGAAAAAAGTGGTAAGAACAGAGTAACACGTTACTAAGTAACACGTTAACTGGCATCAATGATTCCAAGTGACACCCCACTTTTTTTTCTTCACAGTATTCCCAGTCATATTAGTCTGATCCATGCTTGCCTCAGTAGGCTCAGGATGTCACAGGAAAGAGCGACACACACTCTGTCCTCGACTCCTGATGTTTCAGAGTGATTCTTTCCGTGCACAGATCCCAGTGTGTGGTGAGCGTACAGCAGGCTGCCTCAAGCTGAGCCGAGCAGAAAGCAGCAGAGGCTGTCTGCGTTTAACATGTTCCCTTCACATGAATTTGCCTTGATTTCACTGCAACTCTGCATCGAGATTTATGAAACTATTATTTCTCAGTTGGAATAAATCTGTGCCAACTTTGCAATTAATCTGCAGTTCATATGCAGCAGGACCATGGGAGGGATGGATCATAGATCACCTGTTGTCTGTTATACCAGTAATAGATAAATAAATGAGTCCATCCCATGTAGTCTATAAAAATAGAAATTCAATAATAATAAATGTTACTGAATTAAACAGATGTAATGAGGATAAACTGACTTAAACATATGAAGTTCTTGAAGGATAATGATGTGATGTTGTTTGGTGGCTGGATGCTGTTTGGCCGTGACATCATGAAAAGACCTGCACCTGCAAGTCTGAGTTTGACAGACACCATCAAAATATGGCCATTGGGTACTGTGAAGACTTTGTGTCTGTCTGTCTGTGCTCAGCATGAGTCCAGTCCTGTTACTGCCAGAGTCTTCAAATTGACAGAGAACATTCTTAGGACACAGACTTCGGACATTCTTTTTCCTATGTTCCCGCTCACACGGGTATTTTAGCATTGCGTTATATGATCTATATTGCTGATTATTGGTGCTGATAGCTGGTCGAGGCCTGATTGCAGCACAGAGTCTGATGTGATTCTGTGAAGCCGCTGTTATCCTGGTGGCACTTCAACTCTCTGAACACTGTTCGAGTGTGAAGTAAAGCTGCAGTCTTTGACTTGATTCCAAGCACGTTATAACTGGGAGCAAGAACGCGTCTGTGGCATTGTGGGACGATTCCTAAAGGGGGGGGCTTTAAAGTGGGAAAATCACGGGGTGAAAAATGAGTGTCACTGAGCGACCAGAGAATTTGTACACACACTGAGTGCTTCCAGTATCACAGTGAGTCAGTTGTGAGGGAAGTCTGCAAAAGTGTGTGTGTGAGAGAGAGAGAGAGGGGGGGACACTACACACACACACACACACACGCATCCTGTGACTCCGACCTGGATGTCCAATCAGGACAGTCCAAGTCGGGAGCAGATTAGTCATTATCGAAATAACGACTTCGCTTGGCGACGGCTGCGTGATTTCCCCTTCAATAAGAATCAAGAATTGTCACTGAGGCAGAGTCGAAGAGAAATAACTTCACAGTGGCTGTGCCAACAAAACGGCAAAAATTCAGCTGCAGAATGATGAAGGAAACGTGTTTGTCCAGTTTAATCTTATTTTGAATAAATTACAGAGATACTGACAGAATGCAGCACAAACAAGTCGTCTGCTTTCCAAGAAGTGGAATAGTTAAATACATTTGTAGTCACTCAGATTTTCACCAAAGACACAGTCTTCCTGACGCAGTCTGCTGTCTCGTCACGCCTGAAGACCTCCACCAACGTCCCCCAACCCAAGAAATCCCCCGTAACCAGCCTCAGTGACCACCGGCCTGCTGCACTCACACCGGTGGTGATGAAGTCGCATCATGTTATTCCTAACACCCACTTCAGACCCAAACCAATTCACTTACAAGGTCAACAGGTCAACACAGGACGCTGTGACCTTTGCCCTCCACACCACGCTGACCCACCTGGACCAACAGGGTAACTACATCCGTCTTCTTGCCTTCTCTTCATGGATTATAGTTCAGTTTTCAACACCATCCTTCCCCACGGCCTCGTGAGGAACCTGCTGAACCTTGGTCTGCCTCAGTCCACATGTCTCTGGATTAAGGACTTTCTTTCAGATGGTTCACAGAGAGTCAGGATTGGCCCCCACATATCCACCGCTCTCACACTCAGCACCGGTTCCCCTCAAGGCAGCGTGCTGAGCCCACTGCTCTTCACCCTCTACACCTCTGACCGCACCCTGTCCACACCAGCAACACCTTCATTAAGTATGTGGATGACACCACAGTGGTCGGCTGTATCACTGGAGGAGATGAGTCCGTCTACCGGGAGGAGGTGGAACAGCTGACAGTGTAGAGAAAATAACCTGTTCCTGAACACATCCAAAACCAAGGAGCTAATCACAGACTTCAGGAGAAACCAGACATTCAGCCCATTATCATTGGGGGGGACTCCACTTTCTGACAATCCTCAGGACAAATAACATCAGCCAGAGATGTCTGGTGTATTTTTCCTGCTCTGCCATGGAGAGCATCGTCACATTCTGCCTCTGGACGTGGTTTACCAGCTGCACGGGGGCAAACAGGAAAGAGCTCCAGAGAAGATCACTGGGTGCCCTCTACCCACACTGGGGGACCTTCATGGCTCTGACCGTCTCAGGAGAGGCGACACCATCCTAAAGGACTCGTCCCACCCTGGACACTCTCTGTGTGAACTGCTGCCATCAGGCAGACAGTACAGGACCATTAAAGCAAGAACAAACAGACTGACAACCAGTTTCTACCCAACTGCTGTTAGAGCTTTGAATGAAACCAAACAGCCAGGTCACATGACAACCTGGAAATGAGGGAAATATGTGTTTACGTGCAATATCCACTGCCACTGAAATACCCACAGTTTGTAGATACTTTTCTCTTTTTTTATATGCAGTTGTTTTTACTACATACTTATATTTTTTTCCTTTTTAATTTGTGCTCTGGACAAACCTCTTTCATTCAGTTAAATTTTATGTTTATGTTTCTTTTCTTCTCCAGACCTTTTAAGTCTGCATGTGGGTGCACTGACAGGCTGCACGTCACCGTTCACTGTACCTGTTACAATGACAATAACGAATCTGAATCTGTATCTGTAAGATGACGAAAGAAAAATGTCCCACTTCACAGTTTTCTAAGGACATTCAAAGAGCATGGATTAAAGTCTTTTCTTTATGGCTCTGATATCCTTTGGCCTCTGTCTTTGTCACAGGGTTATTACTTTGAAGTTTTCTCTAAAGTTCTTAAATCCTGATGGATTGCCTTTGAACCTGACCTTTGATCCTCACTGATGAGCTTTGATCACTTGTCCTGATCTTTTTCCTGGTTATTTGTCATTGTTCCTGTTCTTTGACCTTGATTGCTAATGTGTGAACTTTAAACCTCACTAAGGAGGTCATGTTTTCAATGCTTCTGTATTTGCCTGACAGTAGACTATGCTGACTCTGGGTAAGCACACCAGTGGGGAAGGAAAGACATACACATCAGTGTGTTTTTGACCAATCCCAGGTTGTGGCTGTGGCTAACACCAGTATAAACACTGTGTTTCCCTGTTGGCCCATGTGGCCATGAAACTATGTTTGGTAGCCCAAACTTGCCCGTAGTCTCTCCCCGCAGCAAACACACAAATCTTGGTTCACTGGGATATTGTTGATTATCGAGTTCCCACAGACAAGGCAGCGTAGTACACAGACAGTCCCTTTAAGGAATTATTAACTTATTATCTGGTAGTTATTACAATAGCTGGCTAGCTAATGTCACCCAGCGAATGTAATGGTTCTCAATATATATATATATATATATATATATAGTGCAGCTGCACTCTGCGTTGCATTGTTGTGACTCTACCCATCCCCTCCCCTCAGGATACTAACAACTTACAATCCTCAATCATATATATATATGTATATATATATATATTTTTTTTTTTTTTACCAGCTGAGCTAAATGCATTCTGCAAGGACAAACAGACAACCTTAATGCAAAATCTGTTCTTTGATATCTGTGTAAAACTTGATTTATTCATTTTCTTATTCAAACAGGCTGATATTACTTTATTTGAATTATTATTTATTTAGTTAGTTTTTGTTGGTTTTTTTCTTTTTTGGCTCCATTTCAAAATGTCAACCAAAATTCTGTGGCAGCACCTGATGGTTTTTGTGCTGTTGCTACACCTCCTGCACAGACATAATGGCGCTGCACTGACAGGCTGTGAAAACTTGCCAAAGCTCTGCATTGGAGGGTCTTTTTTGTCAAAACTTCACAGCCCAG
Source organism: Thalassophryne amazonica (assembly GCF_902500255.1). Classification (NCBI taxonomy): domain Eukaryota; kingdom Metazoa; phylum Chordata; class Actinopteri; order Batrachoidiformes; family Batrachoididae; genus Thalassophryne; species Thalassophryne amazonica. The sequence goes on along the minus strand of NC_047114.1, from coordinate 2,736,381 downwards.
CAGCATTCAACATTCATCATTTTCTGCTTCTGATGTAAGTGCACGATACCTCGGCTGCTGCAGACTTTGAAGATCTGATCTCGCTATTGCAAAGAGCGTAAAATATGAAACGGCTTTTGCAGTTCTGTATGTGCTCATTTGGATTCGGTCAAACTGTATGTTTTAGATCTGGGAGACGGTGCTAAACTTCAGGGAAACTCTAATCCCTGCCTAATTCTTCATTTACAGTGCATCCGGAGTGTATTCACAGCACTTCACATTTTCCACATTTTGTTATTTTACAGACTTATTCCAAAATACAGTAAATTCATTTTTTCCTCAAAATTCGACTCACAACACCCCATAATGACAATATAACTTTTTAAAATTTTTGCTAATTTATTAATAATAATAATAAAAACCTTAGGTTTTTGCATGTACATAAGTATTCACAGCCTTTGGTCAATAATTTGTTGATGCACTTTTAGCAGCAATTCCAGTCTCATGTCTTCTTGAATATGATGCCACACGCTGGTGCACCTATCTTTGGGCAGTCTGGCCCATTCCTCTTTGCAGCACCTCTCGTCTGGCTTTTTTGAGTGTTTTGTGTTGTTCTGTGATGAGTGACGCACTGTGGAAGTGTGCAAAAGTTGCGCATCGGCTGCAGGCAAAAGTATAACCACAGTGTGAAGCACCAGCCCGACTCAGGTCACGAGTCGATACACACTACGCACGCAGACATTCCAGCTTAAAAAAAACAAAACAAAAGAAAAGAAACCAGAGCCGATGTGTTAAATCGCTGATGTCGACTACAAACCAAACTAACATTATGATCAAAGTTCAGTTAAATAACAGCAACTAATGATGAAAAGGAAGAAACATGGCGAGCGAGTCTTGTTTGGTCCGTCTGTCTTCCTGACTTTGTGTTTGTCTCCATGCTGTCTGTTTGGGTTTGTATCCGGATGTGGCTCCCTCCGTCTTCCTCTTCCCTTCTGTCACTCTTTCCTCTCGTCCTTTTTCAGTCTGTAGGCGTGTCTGTCAATCACTGCGTACCGCTGTGGCGTGTGTACGGTTTTTAAAAACTCATCTGGCCTGCTCTGTCTCTGTGCTGTCTGTTCTCTCTTATCTTCCTCCATCTCGCCGTCAGTCTGTCTGTTGATCCGGCGGCGTCTGTTTAGCTGTTTATCTTGATGTGTTTTGGCTCGAATTATTTATTTATTTTTCTCTCTCCACGGTTATGTTGCCGTGTTTCCTTCCTGCCTTCTCCATGGGGACGCGTAAGTGGGACAAGAGGGAAGAGAACAAACAAGATCAAACTTCAATCTGGGTTTCAGTCTTTCTTTCACGACATGATGGAGACAGATCAGAGTGCAAAAAAAAAAAACAGACATGCACATGCAGATACACACAGACGCGCGCCACGAGACGACATGCACGCTGTCTTGTGTAATCGCTAATTTACTTGTTAAGGGTAAAATATTTAAAAAGAGCCATGAATTAAATAACGAGACATTGATTGTGTATTTGCTGTGTGAATAAAAGATGAGTCCCGGCGCCGTTCCCACTCGCTCCTCCGGTGACCAGACGTTTCTTTTTTCTGAAACACATTTTAGCTCCACATTGAAATTCCAGGTTTGTCCCATATTTGGGACATATCTGGTGCGTTGGGATTTGTGTGGGTCCTTTAAAGGCACTTCTCTCTGCTGTGTGTGTGTGTGTGTGTGTGCATCAATTTACACAGACTTTATTTGCAGGTGGATGTGAGGTGTTGTTGTGTCTGGAGCAGCACATGCTGGCGCGGTGGGAGTTTAAATCCGATCTGTGTGGTGCATCATTTCAGCGCCGCCATCACGATGTGCACACGTGCAGTCGTGACCTTGTGCAATCGTCATCGCAATGTGCACAATGGAATAATCACGACTAGCAAAACTGTGAACGTGATCACGACTGCACACGTGCACATCGTCACACCATATCAATCACATATAAAATAATGTATAAATCAATCACATTTTATTTGTTTTGCTGCTTCAGCGTCTTCAAACTGTAGTAAAAGTTCAAAGGTCGACTCGAGTCTCTCAGGACACTGGTCACAAGAACACTGAAGAGGCATGCTGATCATTACTTTCACTGTTTTATCTCTTTTTTTGGTGGCATTCTCCTCTCTGGAGCGCCCCCTATAGCTCAGAGTACATATTTCCCTAAAACCTGCAGCCAGCTCCCCCCATGTGCATGAAGGAGGGGAATGGTCCCCTCCTTCATGCACATTTCTTTTCAATGGAGCTGTGTCTACTCATAAACAGCAAGAACGCTGGTCTGCATCTTTTTTGTATGCTTCTTCATCTTTCAGCTCTCACTGTTCCACCAAAGCCCGACCCAGGTTGACCCACATCTGACCCCCCACGAGGGCAAATGTTCTTTTTCTCTTTCTCACTTCATCCAACACTGGTTTTCTTTCCTTATTCATCAGCTCTGCCATGACAATGAACATGCACACCCCTTCAAAAGGACACTACTAATTCTGGAATATTTTTATTTCCAAAGGCTATTCAGGCTATTTGAGTTATACGACATAAATTCCTATAGACAAAAATATGACATATGCAATATATTTTGCAATGTCTCTTGTGTTGCCTTGGTATCTTCTCTCCTCCCACTCCCTGTTCCTTCAGGCGCCACATCATGGATCTGATTCTGCTAATCATCTCAGTTCTACACAGTTGTGCTCAAAAGTTTACATCCCGCGAACTCCTGTTTCCGGCTGCATGGCGTGAGCACCGAAGTCAGGCAGCTCGGCCGCCAAACTGCAAGAAATTTATCATCCTGGGAAAACAGACATAACTTTATATCAGCTGTTCTCGCATAAACAACGTTGTGGGGTAATATGACCATGAAAAGCAGCCAGAAATTAGCCCAAAGAACTCCACAGACTCAATTATTCGTAGAGGCATGTTTTTCCGTTGCCAGGATTTCTGAGCTGCACAAAATGTTGGTTGCGGATGACATCCGCCTTACATACACAATACATACACAATCTATGCACTGTATATCCGCTGTTATCCACTGATATCTGCAACTGATGGATATTGCGGCTTGGCAGCGGACTGGGACAGTGTGTAAAACGGATATATATCGTGCCTATCAAGTCCACATCACGGACAGGGTGAGGAGCTCGGTCACTCGGGAGTCGAGCCGCTGCTCCTCCACGTCGAAAGGAGTCAGTTGAGCTGGCTCGGGCATCTTTTCCAGATGCCCCCTGGATGCCTCGCTGGAGAGGTGTTCCGGGCAAGTCCCATTGGGAGGAGGCCCCAGGGAAGACCCAGGACACGCTCGAGGGACTACATCTCTCGGCTGGCTTGGGAATGCCTTGGAGTCTCCCCGGAGGAGCTGGGGAGGTGTGTGTGGATCGGGAGGTCTGGGCGGCTTTGCTTGAGCTGCCGCCCCCGCGACCCGACTCCGGATAAAGCGGAAGAAAACGGATGGATGGATGAATGCAGACAGGTTGGCCACGAATAAAGCATTTGTATTACGTCTGCTTTGCATCTGATTTGCGGACAATTTGCGACTCCATAACAAACAGAAATCGACATACCTGCCAGTCAGTGCTGGTCCAGCTGTGGAGATGTACAGATGTAGTTATGGATCCCCAAAGACGTAATGTGATAGTTGCTGCCATCCAACAACATACCAACCAGCTTGTCCAAGTCCAGCAATTGCTCCAGAGGCTGTGGTGCTGATGTGAACAGTGATGCCGAAAGGCCCGAGTGCGCTTCTTTTATGACCGCAATGCAGATGCCGCGCATGCGAAATACAACTGCTGTGTCCGCAACACGTACACAATGCATTCTCAATACATCCGTAATACTTCTGTGATAATCGCAATGCGTCCGATCTTTTTCCTCAATACATGCACCAAACATCCGTGATTGTTCGTCATACATTATTAATATATCCATAATTCCGAAAGGGGAAAAACTCCCTTTTAACTCCATAAAAGGGAGTTAAAAGGGAGTTTTTCCTTCCCACTGTCGCCAAGTGCTTGCTCACAGGGGGTCGTTTTGACCTTTGGGGTTTTTACGTAATTATTGTATGGCCTTGCCTTACAATATAAAGCGCCTTGGGGCAACTGTTTGTTGTGATCTGGCGCTATATAAATAAAATTGAATTGAATTGAATTGAATTCACACTGAGGAATTTGTCATTTTTGGCCAATTTCGTTGTGGACGACAACAAACGCCCAAAATTTGTATACTCAATTCATGCATATTAATCCTCTCCCCCAGTGGGACCGGGTTTTTACCATGCATTACAATTAATGGCACATGTTGCTGGAGAATTATCAGGAACCATTACGCATGGTCAAGAATAAGTTTCCGTGTTGTTGCGCACTGTTGCATTGTGAATGAGGCGAATTGTCTCCTCACACACACCCATATTCATCCATCAGCTGCTGAAAAATTCAGATCTCTCCAGTTTGCTCCACAGCAGAAGATCTTTGTGACTGCATGCTTCGTTGAGCTCTGTGCCATGAAGTGGTGCAGAGAGGAGGAGGAGACTGAGAGAGCCAGATGTGTGGCTCCATGCAGCTCTCGTCTCGCTCGTTTTCCCAAACATCAGGCGCAGCAGCAGGTGGAACTGAGGAGCATTGGAAGGAAACTTTTAGCCGACTTTATGTCACTGTCCTCCTTCAGCATACTGCATCAATGAAACAGAATGCGGTGCAGCAGGGTTTAATTGTGGGCACGTCAGAGAAGAACGCTGTCACGCTCTATTAAGGATAGCCACTAATCAAGACGGATCAACGCGCTTAGTTGCGACCTCCACGACATGAGGCGAAATGAGGGTGGTGCGTGACTCGTGGAAGATTTTTTGACAGCCAAAAATATGCTCCACGAAAACCACGAATATCATGCACCAACACGCACTATTAAGAAACCTATTCAGATGCGTTAAGTCACATTAAGAATGTCAGGAATGTGCCAAGAATGATGCAAATATGACATTCATAACACGTCTTTCCTATGAGTAAACGCAGCATTCGTCAGTTTTTTTTTCTTTTTTAATGAAGATCGTGTCTTTTCTTTTTTCCTGTGTTTATGCAGGAATAGTTAGCTCAGAGTTACTGAGTAAGGTGTTAAGTTGTAGCCTCAAGGCCATGGGTGTTAGTTTTTTGTTTTGTTTGTTTTAGAGAGTAGAGAGGGTGCTGAAGGCTCTGCCTCCCATTCTACTCTTACAAACCCTAGGAACTACAAGTAAGCCTGCAGTCTGAGAGTGAAGCACTCTATTGGGGTGATATGGTACTATGAGGTCCCTAAGATAAGATGGGACCTGATTATTCAAAACCTTATAAGTAAGAAGAAGAATTTTAAATTCTATTCTGGAATTAACAGGAAGCCAATGAAGAGAAGCCAATATGGGTGAAATATGCTCTCTCCTTCTAGTCCCCGTCAGTACTCTAGCTGCAGCATTTTGAATTAACTGAAGGCTTTTCAGGGAACTTTTAGGACAACCTGATAATAATGAATTACAATAGTCCAGCCTAGAAGAAATAAATGCATGAATTAGTTTTTCAGCATCACTCTGAGACAAGACTTTTCTAATTTTAGAGATATCGCACAAATGCAAAAAAGCAGACCTACATATGCTTAATATGCGCATTGAAGGACATATCCTGATCAAAAATGACTCCAAGATTTCTCACAGTATTACTGGAGGTCAGGGTAATGCCATCCAGAGTAAGGATCTGGTTAGACACCATGTTTCTAAGATTTGTGGGGCCAAGTACAATAACTTCAGTTTTATCTGAATTTAAAAGCAGGAAATTAGAGGTCATCCATGTCTTTATGTCGGTAAGACATTCCTGCAGTTTAACTAATTGGTGTGTGTCCTCTGGCTTCATGGATAGATAAAGCTGGGTATCATCTGCGTAACAATGAAAATTTAAGCAATGCTTTCTAATAATACTGCCTAAGGGAAGCATGTATAAAGTGAATAAAATCGGTCCTAGCACAGAACCTTGTGGAACTCCATAATTAACCTTAGTCCGTGAAGAAGACTCCCCATTTACATGAACAAATTGTAACCTATTAGATAAATATAATTCAAACCACTGCAGCGCAGTGCCTTTAATACCTATGGCATGCTCTAATCTCTGTAATAAAATTTTATGGTCAATAGAATCAAAAGCTGCACTGAGATCTAACAGGATGAGCACAGAGATGAGTCCACTGTCTGAGGCCATAAGAAGATCATTTGTAACCTTCACTAATGCTGTTTCTGTACTATGATGAATTCTGAAACCTGACTGAAACTCTTCAAATAGACCATTCCTCTGCAGATGATCAGTTAGCTGTTTTACAACTACCCTTTCAAGAATTTTTGAGAGAAAAGGAAGGTTGGAGATTGGCCTATAATTAGCTAAGATAGCTGGGTCAAGTGATGGCTTTTTAAGTAATGGTTTAATTACTGCCACCTTAAAAGCCTGTGGTACATAGCCAACTAATAAAGATAGATTGATCATATTTAAGATCAAAGCATTAATTAACGGTAGGGCTTCCTTGAGCAGCCTGGTAGGAATGGGGTCTAATAGACATGTTGATGGTTTGGAGGAAGTGACTAATGAAAGTAACTCAGACAGAACAATCGGAGAGAAAGAGTCTAACCATATACCAGCATTACTGAAAGCAGTCGAACATAAAGATATGTCTTTGGGATAGTAGTTAAAATTTTATTTGCAAAGAAAGTCATGAAGTCATTACTAGTTAAAGTTAAAGGAATACTCAGCTCAATAGAGCTCTGACTCTTTGTCAGCCTGGGTACAGTGCTGAAAAGAAACCTGGGTTGTTCTTATTTTCTTCAATTAGTGATGAGTAGTAAGATGTCCTAGCTTTACGGAGGGCTTTTCGATAGAGCAACAGACTCTTTTTCCAGGCTAAATGAAGATGTTCTAAATTAGTGAGATGCCATTTCCTCTCCAACTTACGGGTTATCTGCTTTAAGCTGTGAGTTTGTGAGTTATACCACAGAGTCAGGCACTTCTGATTTAAGGCTCTCTTTTTCAGAGGAGCTACAGCATCCAAAGTTGTGCTCAATGAGGATGTAAAGCTATTGACGAGATAATCTATCTCACTTACAGAGTTTAGGTAGCTAATCTACACTGTGTTGGTATATGGCATTGAAGAACATAAAGAAGGAATCATATCCTTAAACCTAGTTACAGCGCTTTCAGAAAGACTTCTACTGTAATGAAACTTATTCCCCACTGCTGGGTAGTCCATCAGAGTAAATGTAAATGTTATTAAAAAATGATCAGACAAAAAAGGGTTTTCAGGGAATACTTGTGTGTTGGGGGGTGTTGTTGTGTGGGCCGCCAGAAGAGGAGGTACTGCTGGCCCACCACCAGAGGGCGCCCTGTCTGGAGTGCGGGCTCCAGGCACCAGAGGGCGCAGCCGCCTCACAGGAGCAGCCAGGGTGACAGCTGTCACGCATCACCTGCAACAGCTGTTACCAATCATCTGATCGGCAGGAGTATATCAGCAGGACGACGTCTCCACCTCTTGGCCGAGATATCGTTTCTACCGAGAAGGTAACGTACTCAGCTAACTGTTTGACAGTGATCTTTGTGACTTTGTGCATTACTCTGAGAGAACTTTCCAACGAGAGGTGGAGGTAGCTTACCTGCCGTTCGGATTCCTGGGTGCGAACGCGCCCTCCTTTAATTGTTCTTTATTCCTCGCCAGCAGTACCAGGTCCGACACGCGGAGGCAGTGGCCACCTGGGAATTCGGGACTTGGCGGCTCCAGTATTCCCGGGGTCTGGTGGCGGAGGAAACCGTGTGGTTCCGGTTCTACTTTGGAGAGGCGTCTCCTATCTTCGAGCCTGCCCACACGACACCTGTGTGAATTTGACTTTGTCCATTATTGTAATCTGTTGTACTTGTTGTGCATATTCACAACAGTAAAGTGTGTTATTTGACCTATTCAAATGTCCGTTCATTTGCGCCCCCTGTTGTGGGTCCGTGTACTTACACTTTCCCAACAGGGTGTGGCTGGATGTTTTGGTGTTCTTTTCTTTTCTTTGCTCCTCAGGTGGCATGATTTGTCTGTGGAGAAGGTGCTGGCTGAAGAGTCCTCACCCTCATCAACATCATGTGAAGCACCTGTGACTGGTGCTCACATGCAACCTTAAAGACTTTCAGCTGAAGCAGATAACTGGATGGCGTTCTGCTTTTAAGGCATGTGTGATTCAAGCAGAACTGCCGGGAACTCGACCTTGTGATGTTCGTTTGTGAGACGCTGAGGACCGCACCTGGGTTTGACACATCGAGCCCGTGAAGCAAGGAAGGGTGAGGACACATGCTGTCAGCACACATTAAAGGTAATTAAGTATATGACTAATTGTTGATAGTAACTTGGTGTTTTGTTACACAGTATACTTGAATTGTGATGAGAATTGTGCAGTTTGCTTCTCACTGCTGTGGCGTGCGGATAAGTGATCCTCCACTTGTTGTGAGAAGCTGCTCATTTGCATAAAGATAAAAAGTACAGACCTGAATGTGTTGCTGATAGTGTGTGTCTTTTGAAAGATATTGTTGTAACTGCTGACTTACCTCACATCTTCTTTGCTTCACAGAGAGTCAGTTTGTCGTGTCCACCTGGGGGGTGTTTGTCTGGTGGTAGTGGGTCCAGGAGCGCCGGACTTCTATCCTTTTGGGCGCTTAAGAGCGTGCCAACAGTCACTCCTCCAGAAGGACGTTGGTTTTGGTTTTGTACATTTTATTTAGGCACAGGTGAAAAATAAATTGTTTTTGTTGTTGGAACCGCTTTCTGGTTATTTTTAGCGCTGGGTTCTGTCTGACGCAGGTTCGCTCCTCAATCAGCGTCGACACATAACAATACTGTTAAGTCTTCAATTTCTATGCCATATGTCAGAACAAGATCTAAAGTGTGGCTAAGGTGGCGGGTGGACTCATTTACATTTTGAGCGAAGCCAACTGAGTCTAATAATAGATTAAATGCAGTGTTGAGGCTGTCATTCTCAGCATCTATGTGGATGTTAAAATCGCCCACTATAATTATCTTATCTGAGCTAAGCACAAAGTCAGACAAAAGGTCAGAAAAATCACAAAGAAACTCACAGTAACGACCAGGTGGACGATAGATAATAACAAATAAAACTGTTTTTTGAGACTTCAAATTTGGATGGACAAGACTAAGAGTCAAGCTTTCAAATGAATTAAAGCTCTGTCTGGGTTTTTTGATTAATTAATAAGCTGGAGTGGAAGATTGCTGCTAATCCTCCTCCTCGGCCCATGCTACAAGCATTCTGACAGTTAGTGTGACTCGGGGGTGTTGACTCAATCAATCAATCAATCAATTTTTTTTATATAGCGCCAAATCACAACAAACAGTTGCCCCAAGGCGCTTTATATTGTAAGGCAAGGCCATACAATAATTATGTAAAACCCCAACGGTCAAAACGACCCCCTGTGAGCAAGCACTTGGCTACAGTGGGAAGGAAAAACTCCCTTTTAACAGGAAGAAACCTCCAGCAGAACCAGGCTCAGGGAGGGGCAGTCTTCTGCTGGGACTGGTTGGGGCTGAGGGAGAGAACCAGGAAAAAAGACATGCTGTGGAGGGGAGCAGAGATCGATCACTAATGATTAAATGCAGAGTGGTGCATACAGAGCAAAAAGAGAAAGAAACAATGCATCATGGGAACCCCCCAGCAGTCTACGTCTATAGCAGCATAACTAAGGGATGGTTCAGGGTCACCTGATCCAGCCCTAACTATAAGCTTTAGCAAAAAGGAAAGTTTTAAGCCTAATCTTAAAAGTAGAGAGGGTGTCTGTCTCCCTGATCTGAATTGGGAGCTGGTTCCACCGGAGAGGAGCCTGAAAGCTGAAGGCTCTGCCTCCCATTCTACTCTTACAAACCCTAGGAACTACAAGTAAGCCTGCAGTCTGAGAGCGAAGCGCTCTATTGGGGTGATATGGTACTACGAGGTCCCTAAGATAAGATGGGACCTGATTATTCAAAACCTTATAAGTAAGAAGAAGAATTTTAAATTCTATTCTAGAATTAACAGGAAGCCAATGAAGCGAGGCCAATATGGGTGAGATATGCTCTCTCCTTCTAGTCCCCGTCAGTACTCTAGCTGCAGCATTTTGAATTAACTGAAGGCTTTTTAGGGAACTTTTAGGACAACCTGATAATAATGAATTACAATAGTCCAGCCTAGAGGAAATAAATGCATGAATTAGTTTTTCAGCATCACTCTGAGACAAGACCTTTCTGATTTTAGAGATATTGCGTAAATGCAAAAAAGCAGTCCTACATATTTGTTTAATATGCGCTTTGAATGACATATCCTGATCAAAAATGACTCCAAGATTTCTCACAGTATTACTAGAGCTCAGGGTAATGCCATCCAGAGTAAGGATCTGGTTAGACACCATGTTTCTAGGATTTGTGGGGCCAAGTACAATAACTTCAGTTTTATCTGAGTTTAAAAGCAGGAAATTAGAGGTCATCCATGTCTTTATGTCTGTAAGACAATCCTGCAGTTTAGCTAATTGGTGTGTGTCCTCTGGCTTCATGGATAGATAAAGCTGCGTATCATCTGCGTAACAATGAAAATTTAAGCAATACCGTCTAATAATACTGCCTAAGGGAAGCATGTATAAAGTGAATAAAATTGGTCCTAGCACAGAACCTTGTGGAACTCCATAATTAACTTTAGTCTGTGAAGAAGATTCCCCATTTACATGAACAAATTGTAATCTATTAGACAAATATGATTCAAACCACCGCAACGCAGTGCCTTTAATACCTATGGCATGCTCTAATCTCTGTAATAAAATTTTATGGTCAACAGTATCAAAAGCAGCACTGAGGTCTAACAGAACAAGCACAGAGATGAGTCCACTGTCCGAGGCCATAAGAAGATCATTTGTAACCTTCACTAATGCTGTTTCTGTACTATGATGAATTCTAAACCTGACTGAAACTCTTCAAATAGACCATTCCTCTGCAGATGATCAGTTAGCTGTTTTACAACTACCCTTTCAAGAATTTTTGAGAGAAAGGAAGGTTGGAGATTGGCCTATAATTAGCTAAGATAGCTGGGTCAAGTGATGGCTTTTTAAGTAATGGTTTAATTACTGCCACCCTTAAAAGCCTGTGGTACATAGCCAACTAACAAAGATAGATTGATCATATTTAAGATCGAAGCATTAAATAATGGTAGGGCTTCCTTGAGCAGCCTGGTAGGAATGGGGTCTAATAACATGTTGATGGTTTGGATGAAGTAACTAATGAAAATAACAGAACTGGAAGGCTTCATCACGGCGTTGCTTTGCGCCATGCAGCTCCACCGTGACGCGCAGAACTCCTCCGCATGTCTGTCTTAATGTGCTGATGTTCATGTTTTTTCACAATTCCTGTGCTAGTCAAATGACATACCGGATCAAGACAGCGTCCAGTTTAGAAATGAACGGCACATTCCACTGTTACAGGAGCTTTTGTCATGGAAAGAGGAGCGGAATTCCACGCATCGCGGTGGAGCTGCATGGCGCAAAGCAACGCCGTGATGAAGCCTTCCAGGACATGTTCGGGCATGTCCATCTCATGCACAATCACAATCGGATAATCACACGACTGAAAAGCAACCGGAATCCATTTGAAATCCACCTGAAAGCCGTCCTATGAGACCAACACGGAGGTGGTTTTGTGCCGCGTAATGAACGGCTCCATAGCGCGTCCCTCCGCTTTTCTTTCCATGAAAAAAACTCCTGTAACAGTGGAATGTGCCGTAAAAGTGCTGATGTCCACGACTTCTGCCTTTTTGTGAAGTCAGATGAGGTCCCGGATCAACAAAGCCTTCACGTTGGAAATGATCTGGTTGTTTCAGCGGGGTCTGAGCCTGTCGATCAGCGCTGTGGGCCGTCCTTAAAGCAGCAGTAACACTCCTTAATCTGTGTAATCCCCATAAAATCGTCCCTGAAAGCCATATTAATTTCCGAACGGTGTCCACCTGGAGGTCTCTCACAGTTTCTGGAAAAAAATTGATGCAGCAAAGCTCCAAATCGTTCAGACATTTATTCGCAATAAAAAAAACGACAAGAGGGGTGGACCAGTGCTCACACAAAGCCTGCTCACAGGCGAATGACGCAACCGACAGGCGTGAAAAAACTCACGCATGCACACGAAGGTTCAAGCTTGGCTGATGCAATCACACGTGATTCAAATCCATATGGTTTTTGAAAAAAATAAAAAGGTCGGACACTTTTCTAACAGACCTTGTACATTATTGTGATTGGTAAACTTTATGACAACTTAATCACGTTACTAATTGTCTGTGCTCCCAACGTGGACGGTACGTCCGCTTCTTAATCCCTCTCAAAGCCATTAAAATATCATGAGTCATTTTTGTGTGTATTAAAGTCATTAACTGGGACTCTAGTCTTGTTGCAGTCAACAAACGAGAATCATCCTCCATTCCTTTGTCACAGATTCAAACGCTGCGCGGCTCGGTGCTCTGTGCTGAAACAGTTCGCTCGGAATTAATAACTTCAAAACAACTCGCCACTTTAAATAAAATGACACCTCTTACAAATGCTGCAATACAGACAATAAACTACAACCGACTAAAACATTTTTTCCTCCCAAAATGAGACGTCTATGGTATGGAAAGACATTCATGCCACTAATAATGTCTGAAAGGAAATGCTTTTGACACTAGATTTTACTTCTGTTTATGTCCAGAGATCAAGGATCCACCATGTAGAGTTTATTATGTCCAGAGTTTAAGGATCCAGTAACCAATTTCATATTTATTTAGTTTAAGACTAAATAAAATGTTGTTCAATTTCAATGTAATCAGCTTATAAAGCACCAAATTACAACAAAGGCCATCTCAAGGTGCCTCACACAGAACAGTTCAACATAAAAAAATTAAAACAAATTAAAAAAAAAAATTCAAATACCTAATTAAAAACAGAAGTAAAAGAATAAAACATAAAATAAAAACTACTCATAACAAAGAGAATAAAAATAGGTTTTTGATTTCCACCCAAAGGGACCAAGAATGAAGGACGAATGTTTCAAGATTTGTTTAATAACTTTTGTAGAGTTGAGGGTTTTTTTTTTTTGTAATGTTATTTATCTTTTCCTTAGAGATTAATGCAACTTTGCACAGATTTTTTTTTGTACTAGACAGTTCTTTGTTACTGTTCTTGAAAATTGCACAAACATACTACAGGGTCTTGTGAAAAGAATCTTATTTTACTGTTATATGATAGTTTCCTCACATGTTATATCAGGGGCCATGTTTTCTTGTTAAAATGTTCTACCAGCACTAAAACCAACCTCTGCTTGCACTAAGGTTGTTTGAAAGTTTTTTTGTTCTTGAAAGTTGCAGAATAGAAAAATAGTCTTGTGAAAATAATGTTTCCTTAGTGTTTGTGTTTCTTTCCTCTCACAATTACTTGTCTGCAACTGAAAAAGTTTTTCTACGTGTAATATAACCTATATCTAAGTTGCAGCAACAAGAGGTACAAGATCAGAAGTATTTCACAACTCTTTTTAAGGATATGTATTTGCTAATTTCACAAAGGTTTAATTCATGATTGCATTTTTTGAACTTGAAAATTCATCTCTGTTATAAAGTTAATCAATATGAGGACAAAGCTTCAGCTTTTAGCTCATACTTTTTTGTTAAGGGTCCAAAAAAGAACATTTTATTCATTAAAAAAAAATAATAATAATAATAATATTGGCGGATTTATCAGCTATCGGCAAATCAGCCGATTTATCAATTATCGGCATTTTTTTCATCCAAATATCGTTATCGGCATGGGCCTCAAAAAATCCATATCGGTCGGGCTCTAGTTTCAAACAAACCTCAGCCTGCAAAGCCACTCTCACTTTCCAGCAATTCCTTGTTTGACATACGCATCCTACTCCAGAGGTTTCCCCTTACCGACAAGGAGCGCATCGACGTGCAGCCAAATACTAGCAGTAACACATCTGTGACTACAGATCCTGGTGCTAACTTTGACAAGAACAGGACAAGGGGCCACTTGAACAGTGACATTCCTCTTGTGCCTCCAATGAGAACTCTGTCAGAACTGGACAGCTTCTGACATTCTTTACCTGTGCATGAATGTTGTGAAGAGATTGTTCAGCTCATTAAAAGCGCCTTGGGGCAAGTGTTTGTTGTGATTTGCCGCTATATTAATAAAATTGATTTGATTTGATTAAGGAAAACAAGGTGGTCCTGGTAGTGTGAGAAACAGGCTCTGGCAAAACCACTCAGATCCCACAGTTCCTGCTGGATGACTGCAGTACTCACAAGATGCCCTGCAGGATCTTTTGCACACAGTCCTGATGCTTGGCAGCCAAAGGGTTGCAGCCGGGCGAGGCAAGAGAGTTAGCCGAGGGTTGGTTATCACATCAGACTGGAGAGCAGGTGCGGATGATGTCATGACATCACGGGCTGGATTTGATGACTGTATAGTTTCTGAAATGGATGTGGAACATGGAATAGACTCTGCTGTGGGACCAGGCCCACTGAATGGCATGATGGGTGACCCCTGCCTGTGACTGGACGCTTGCATGTACGTCTCATAGAATTTATCTTTTGTTATGTTCTGTTTTGTAAAACTTTGCAAAATCTTGTAACTATTAGAATGGCCTAAGCAGTGGGTCACCCTTTTGAGTCTGTTCTGCTTGAGGTTTCTTCCTCATTATCATCAGAGATGATACCACTGTCACCTGTGTTCTTGCTCTAGGTGTTGGTAAGGTTAGACCTTGCTTGTGTGAAGCACCTTGAGGCAACTTTGTTGTGATTTGGCGCTGTATAAACTAAATGAAAATAATTAATTTAATTAAATTAAACATCACATACACTTATATTTATCAATAAATGACACTCCAGACATCACGAGGTCCATTCTCTGGGAGGTGCTAAAAGCTTATATTAGAGGACAAGTTATTTCATGGAAAAGCTTAAAAAATGAACAGCAAAGAGAAAATGAAACTAAATTAAAGAAGGAAATAGCAGGAATAGACAAACAACATGCATCTACCCCATCAGAAATTCTACATAAAAAGAGATTTGCAGACTGAACTGGAATTAATGTACACTACAAAAACTGTCAAAAGGCTTACTAGAGCTAAACAAAGGACTTATGAATAGGGAGATAGAATGGGCAAGATGTTGGCACAACAAATAAAAAAATAGGCAACATCAAGATTGATTACAGAAATTCGTACAAATTCAGGCCATGTTACAAGAGATTTAAAGGAGATAAATGACACCTTGACCAGAGGTGTCAAATCCAGCTTCAGAAAGTAAAAGTCCAGCCACATATTTGTTCCATCTTCCCAATAAACCAGCTGATTGTACTTAGTTCAGCACTTCAGGCAGGTGGAGGAGCTAATTATTGAGATCACCTGTTTTAGGTGCACAGGTACAACCCCTGGCAAAAATTATGGAATCACCAGCCTTGGAGGACATTCATTCAGTTGTTTAATTTTGTAGAAAAAAAAGCAGATCACAGACGTGACACAAACTAAAGCAATTTCAAATGGCAACTTTCTGGCTTTAAGAAACACTATAAGAAATCAGGAAAAAAATTGTGGCAGTCAGTAACTGTTACTTTTTAGACCAAGCAGAGGGAAAAAAATATGGAATCACTCAATTTTGAGGAAAAAATTATGGAATCACCCTGTAAATTTTCATCCCCAAAACTAACACCTGCATCAAATCAGATCTGCTCGTTAGTCTGCATCTAAAAAGGAGTGATCACACCTTGGAGAGCTGTTGCACCAAGTGGACTGACATGAATCATGGCTCCAACACGAGAGATGTCAATTGAAACAAAGGAGAGGATTATCAAACTCTTAAAAGAGGGTAAATCATCATGCAATGTTGCAAAAGATGTTGGTTGTTCACAGTCAGCTGTGTCTAAACTCTGGACCAAATACAAACAACATGGGAAGGTTGTTAAAGGCAAACATACTGGTAGACCAAGGAAGACATCAAAGCGTCAAGACAGAAAACTTAAAGCAATATGTCTCAAAAATCAAAAATGCACAATAAAACAAATGAGGAATGAATGGGAGGAAACTGGAGTCAACGTCTGTGACCGAACTGTAAGAAACCGCCTAAAGGAAATGGGATTTACATACAGAAAAGCTAAACGAAAGCCATCATTAACACCTAAACAGAAAAAAACAAGGTTACAATGGGCTAAGGAAAAGCAATCGTGGACTGTGGATGACTGGATGAAAGTCATATTCAGTGATGAATCTCGAATCTGCATTGGGCAAGGTGATGATGCTGGAACTTTTGTTTGGTGCCGTTCCAATGAGATTTATAAAGATGACTGCCTGAAGAGAACATGTAAATTTCCACAGTCATTGATGATATGGGGCTGCATGTCAGGTAAAGGCACTGGGGAGATGGCTGTCATTACATCATCAATAAATGCACAAGTTTATGTTGATATTTTGGACAATTGAAAGGATGTTTGGGGATGATGAAATCATTTTTCAAGATGATAATGCATCTTGCCATAGAGCAAAACTGTGAAAACATTCCTTGCAAAAAGACACATAGGGTCATGTCATGGCCTGCAAATAGTCCGGATCTTAATCCAATTGAAAATCTTTGGTGGAAGTTGAAGAAATGGTCCATGACAAGGCTCCAACCTGCAAAGCTGATCTGGCAACAGCAATCAGAGAAAGTTGGAGCCAGATTGATGAAGAGTACTGTTTGTCACTCATTAAGTCCATGCCTCAGAGACTGCAAGCTGTTAGAAAAGCCAGAGGTGGTGCAACAAAATACTAGTGATGTGTTGGAGCGTTCTTTTGTTTTCATGATTCATCATTTATTCCTCAGAATTGAGTGATTCCATATTTTTTTCTCTCTGCTTGGTCTAATAAATTAAAACGTTACTGACTGCCACAATTTTTTTTTCCCTGATTTCTTACAGTGTTTCTTAAAGCCAGAAAGTTGCCATTTGAAATGACTTTAGTTTTGTGTCATGTCTGTGATCTGCTTTTTTTCTACAAAATTAAACAACTGAATGAACATCCTCCGAGGCCGGTGATTCCATCATTTTTGTCAGGGGTTGTAGAAGCAACACATGGGAGGGTTTTTACTTCTGAAGCTGGATTTGACCACCTCTGACCTTGACATATTTTTAAGAGCTCAGTACTTCAGAACCTAAAATGAATCCGGCCCTTATACTTTTTTATATAAAATTACAACTCCAAAAATTTGCTCAGGAAATGTGGAATTAGAACGACAATTAGAACGACCAATAACCAAACAAGAAATAGAACAAGCTATAAACAATATGCAAAACCTCTAAAGCCCCTGGCCGACGGTTACAATTCAGAATTTACAAAAACCGTTAAAAGAAAAACTCTCATCTGTGTTGTGTGGGCCGCCAGAAGAGGAGGTACTGCTGGCCCACCACCAGAGGGCGCCCTGTCTGGAGTGCGGGCTCCAGGCACCAGAGGGCGCAGCCGCCTCACAGGAGCAGCCGGGGTGACAGCTGTCACGCATCACCTGCAACAGCTGTTACCAATCATCTGATCGGCAGGAGTATATCAGCAGGACAACGTCTCCACCTCTTTGCCGAGATATTCGTTCCTACCTGGAAGGTACGTACCTCAGCTGTCTGCTTGACAATAACCTTTGTGACTTTTGTGCATTATATTTTGGGACTGTTTTTCCAACGAGAGGTGGAGGTAGCTTTCCTGCCGTGCTGATTCTGGGTGCAAACGCATCCTCATTCACTTGCTTTTGTTCCTCGCCAGCAGTACCAGATCCGACACGCGGAGCAGTGGCCACCTGGGAGTTTGGGACTTGGCGGCTCCAGTATTCCCGGGGTCTGGTGGCGGAGGAAATCGGGTGGTTCCGGTTCTCTGCTTGGACGAGCGTCTCCTATCTTCGAGCCTGCCCACACGACACCTTGGTGAATTGACTGTTGTCTATTGTTGCAATCTGTTGTATTTGTTGTGCACATTCACAACAGTAAAGTGTTGTTATTTGACCTATTCCATTGTCCGTTCATTTGCGCCCCCTGTTGTGGGTCCGTGTACCTACACTTTCCCAACAATCTGTACTGATTGAAGTTTTCAATGAAGCTTTACATAGTGGAGACTCTTTGCCTCCAACATTCTATCAGGCAAATATTTCTCTTATTCACAAAAAAGATTAAAAAAAAAAACCCTGGACCCTGCATCTCACATACCTGCTGTAGACAACAAAATATTAGCAAAAATCTTAGCTACATGTCTGGAAACTATCTTACCAACAATAATCTCCCAAGACCAAACTAGTTTTTATTACAAATAGACAATTATTTTTCCAATATGAGAAGATGACTGAATATAATTTATACCAGAAACAAAGAGATCTCCATCCTGAAATTTTATTCCCCCTAAATGCAGAAAAAGCCTTTGACAGGGTTGAATGGGATTACCTCTTTTCAACCTTGTCAAAGTTCAGATTTGGCCCCAAATTTATATCGCTGGTCAAATTATTAGACACCAACCTCAAAGCCTCAGTACAAACCAATAATGTCTAAGAGGTCTGTCAATAAAGTAATGGTCCTTTTATTTTTTTCAAAAACTATGTGGATTTCATTCATATGTTTTTATGTCAGACAAGCTTGAAACCCTCGTGCGCATGCGTGAGTTTTTCCACGCCTGTCGGTTACGTTATTCACCTGTGAGCACACCTTGGGAAGGAGTGGTCCCGCCCCCTCGTCGGATTTTCATTGTCTGGAAATGGCGGAATGAAAAGGATTTTTTTTTCCATCAGAAGTTTTTCAGAAGCTGTTAGAAACTGGCACCTGGAAACAATTCGAAAAATTTATCTGGCTTTCGGTGAAAATTTACGGGCCTTCACAGAGAATAAGGACTGTTACTATAGCTTTAAGGACCCCTTTAAGGACCCCTTTAAGGACGCTCAGCGCGCCGCGCTCCAAGCTGCGATGACACGGCACAAGCCACCGAACCATTTCTAAACAGATGGCTCTGTGGATACGAGACCATCATGTGCTCTTTCTCTGGTTATCACAAGAGCTGGACATCAGCCATTTTCTGGCAGATTTCACTTTTAACAAGAGATTTTGTCATGGAAAGCCGCTCGGAGGCTTCGCACGTAAAGACCGATTCGCTTTGGAAGCGAGACAAAGGAACACCTCCGTTTCGGCGTGTCAGAGGACAAGTTTGGACATGCCTATCTCAGCTTTCAATGCTTACCAGTCCAGTAAGTATCAGAGAAATTGTGGAGAGCTGGACATGTCAACTTGTCCTCTGACACGCTTTCCATGACAAAATTGTTGTGAAAGTGTAGTGACACGGACCCACAACAGGGGCGCAAATGAACGGTCAAATAGATGAGCCAAAATATAACAATTTAATGTTGTGAATGTGCACAACGAACATACAGACAATCTCAGAATATCACAACATTCAATACACAAAGGTGACGTGTGGGCAGGCTCGAGGATAGAAAGACGTCTGTCCTGAGGAGAGCCGGAACCACACGATTTCCGCCGCCCCAGAACCTGGTGAATACTGGAGCCGCCAAGTCCCGAATTCCCAGGTGATCACCGTCCCCGACTGTCAGATCTGGTACTGCTGGTGAAGAACAAAGACAGTCAAGTGTGGGTGTGTGTACACCCAGTAACAATAACGGTGGGAATGCCACCTCCACCTCACACTCAGCGCGTTGCAGCGGGTCTCAGCTGAAAAGGAGCGCCGTCTTGCACAGCCTCCTCAAAACGACCGGTTCTCCTGCAAACACTCACAATAAACAGATTTACAAAAGGCTGAGGATATTACCTCCAATGAAGTATGATATCTCGGCAACGAGGTGGAGATGACGTCTGGTCTTTATGGAGTGAGATGATGTTGAGTAGATGGGTGACAGCTGTCAAGAGGTAATGAGCTGTCACCCCCAGGCTGTGTCCATGGCGGCAGCGCCCTCTCATGCCTGAAGCCCGCACTTCAGCAGAGCGCCACTGGTGGTGGGCCAGCAGTACCTCCTCTTCTGGCGGCCCACACACAACAGGACCCCCCCCTCAACGGGCGCCTCCTGGCGCCCGACCCGGCTTGTTGGGGTGTTGACGTTAGAAGTCGGCCAGGAGGGCCGGATCCAGGATGAAGCTCCTCTTCACCCAGGAGCGTTCTTCGGGTCCATACCCCTCCCATCCACCAAGTACTGGAACCCCAGACCCATCCGACGGACGTCCAGGAGCCGGCGCACCGTCCAAGCCGGCCCCCCCGTCGATGATCCGAGCAGGAGGGGGCGCCGGTCTGGAGCACAGAGGGGTGAGGTGTGATGAGGTTTGATACGTGACACGTGGAAAACCGGATGGATCCGCAGTGAAGCCGGGAGTTGGAGCTTCACTGGCAGCAGGACTGAGGACTTTGAGGATCTGGAAGGGGCCAATGTACCTGTCCTGAAGTTTCGGGGAGTCCACCTGGAGGGGGATGTCCTTCGTGGAAGCCACACCTCCTGCCCGGGCTGGTAAGCAGGGGCCGGGGATCGCCGGCGGTCCTGCATGGGTCTTCACCCTCGTCCGGAGCCTTCAACAAGGCAGAGCGGGGCGGAACGCCACACCCGACGGCACTTCCGCAGGTGGGTCTGGACCGAGGGCACACCGACCTCTCCCTCCACCACGGGAAACAACGGGGCTGATACCCCAAACACACCTCAAATGGGGAGAGTCCGGTGGCCGAAGACACCTGGCTGTTATGCGCATACTCGATCCAGGCCAGATGGTTACTCCAGGGCCGTCGGTGCGCGGATGTGACGCAGCGGAGAGTCTGTTCCAGTTTCCTGGTTGACCCCTCTGTCTGTCCGTTCGTCTGTGGATGGTACCCGGACGAGAGGCTCACGGTGGCCCCCCAGTTCCCTGCAGAAGCTCCTCCAGACGTGTGAGGAGAACTGGGGACCACGATCTGAGACGATGTCGGTGGGTATCCCATGCAGACGACAACGTGGTGGACCAGGAGGTCTGCTGTCTCCTGGGCTGTTGGGAGCTTCGGGAGGGCCACGAAGTGGGCCGCCTTGGAGAAACGGTCCACTATCGTGAAGATGGTGGTGTTGCCCTGGGACGGCGGGAGGCCCGTGACGAAAATCCAGGCCGATGTGGGACCAGGGGCGATGAGGCACCGGCAGCGGCTGGAGGAGTCCTTTGGGCCTTCGTGTGTACTGCCTTGCCCCTGGCACAGGTGGTGCAGGGCCTGGATATATTCCCGGACTTCTGGCCTCCATAGACCCCACCATAAGCGCTGCCGGACAACTGCCACGGTCCTTCGCACCCCTGGATGACATGAGAGCTTGGAACCGTGACAGAAGTCCAAGACCTGCAGCTCTGGCCTCTGGTGGGATGTTACAGACGGTTTCTTCGGACCTGTTCTTGGGTCCGGGCTCCGTGCCAGGGCCTCCCGGACGGTCCTTCTCCACGTCCCAGGTGAGGGTGGCAACGATAGTGGACTCAGGCAGGATGCGCTCCGGTGATCCGACAGTGCAGTTTTGACCTCCTCTTCGTGTACCCGGGACACGGCATCCGACCTCTGGTTCTTGGTCACGGGCGACAGGTGATCCGGAAGTCAAAAACGCCCGAAGAACAGTGACCCAGCGGGCTTGCCTGGGGTTCAGACCGCTTGCGGTCCTGATATACTCCTGGTTCCGATGGTCAGTGAAAACCGTGAACGGCACGACGCTCCCTCCAACAGGTGTCCTCCACTCCTCAAGAGCCTCTTTCACCGCAAGGAGTCTCTCGATTGCCGACGTCATAGTTCCGTTCAGCCGGGGTCAACGCTGCCTGGAAAAGTAGGCACACGGGTGAAGAACCTTATCGGTCTCTCCGCTCTGGGACAGCACGGCTCCTATCCCTGAGTCAGAGGCGTCCACTTCAACCATGAACTGGTGGCTAGGGTCGGGCTGCACCAAAACTGGCGCAGTAGAGAACCGTCGTTTCAACTCCTTGAACGTGGCTTCGCACCGATCCGACCAGGTGAAGGGGACTTTTGGAGAGGTCAGGGCTGTCAGGGGGCTAACTACCTGACTGTAGCCCTTAATGAACCTCCTATAGAAATTAGCGAAACCGAGGAACTGTTGCAGCTTCCTACGGCTTTGGTTGGGGCCAATCTCTCACCGCCGCAACCTTGGCGGATCAGGGCGACGGAGTTGGAGGAGATTATAAACCCCAGGAAGGACAAAGACGTGCGGTGAAACTCGCACTTCTCGCCCTTCACAAACAGTCGGTTCTCTAATAACCGCTGCAGGACCTGACGTACATGCTGGACATGGGTCTCAGGATCCGGAGAAAAGATGAGAATATCGTCCAGATATACGAAGATGAATCGGTGCAGGAAGTCCCGCAAGATGTCGTTAACCAAGGCTTGGAACGTCGCGGGGGCGTTGGTGAGGCCGAACGGCATGACCAGGTACTCAAAGTGACCTAACGGGGTGTTAAATGCCGTCTTCCATTCGTCTCCCTTCCGGATCCGAACTAGGTGATATGCATTTCTAAGATCCAGCTTAGTAAAGATTTTGGCTCCATGCAGGGGGGTGAACACGGAATCTAACAATGGCAACGGGTATCGGTTGCGAACCGTAATCTCATTCAGTCCCCTGTAATCAATGCATGGACGGAGTCCACCATCTTTCTTGCCCACAAAAAAGAAACCTGCCCCCATCGGGGAGGTGGCGTTCCGGATCAGCCGGCAGCTAATGAGTCCCGGATGTAGGTTCCATTGATTCGCGCTCAGGTCGTGAGAGGTTGTACAGCCTGCTGAACGGGAACTCAGCGCCTGGAACCAAATCAATGGCACAATCGTACGGACGGTGCGAGGGAAGGGTGAGTGCCAGATTCTTGCTGAAGACGTCAGCAAGATCGTGGTACTCAACCGGCACTGCCGTCAGATTTGGAGGGACTTTGTCCTCCTCCTTAGCCTGTGAACCGGGAGGAACCGAGGATCCTAAACACCCCCGATGGCAGGTTTCGCTCCACTGAACCACCACCCCAGACGGCCAATCAATCCGGGGATTGTGCTTCAACATCCATGGGATGCCCAAAATCACGCGGGAGGTAGAAGGAGTTCAAAACTCAATCTCCTCCCGATGGTTTCCAGACACCACCAGAGTTACTGGTTGTGTCTTGTGTTGAGTAAAGGGAGGAGGGTGCCATAGTGCCCGCACTGCAATGGCGAAGGAAGCACCACCAAAGGGAGCCCTACCTCCCTTGCCCATCTGCTGTCTAGCAGATTCCCTTCTGACCCGTGTCCACCAGTGCTCGGGCTTGAAGGGTTAAATCCCCGCTCAGATTGTGACTGGGAGTCATGTGGCAATTTGTGTGTGTCTTACTTGAATGTTTTGAACCCCCCTTAGCCCAGTCTCTAAGGGCGAGTGTTGTTGTTTTGGCCGTTTGGGGCAGTTTCTCTGTGTGTGCTCAGTTGAGCTGCAGAGAAAATACTCTCCACGGATCAGCCTCCCATTTTGGCCCTGTGCATTTCCCTAACACGTCAGCAGGGGGAGCTGTTGCCCCACAAAGCGCTGCGGCTGTGGACGTGGGGAGGGCGGCCCCTTTTCAAACCCGGAAGGGAGACGGGCGGCGCGTATCGGTCACGTCCTTCGCCTTGCTCCGACGGCGTTCCTCCAACCGATTGTCTAACGTATAACGAGATCGATAAGCCCATCTAAATCCCGGTTCCTCCTTAGCTACCAGCTGCTCCTTCAGAACCAACGAACGTCCGTTTATGAAGGCGGCGCGGAGCGCAACGTTATTCCAGCCGGACCTCGCAGCCGCGACGCGGAAGTTGACTGCATAAGCGGCTGCGATCTCGCGTCCCTGTCTCATTGACGCAGCACTGTTGAAGCGGTCTCTCCTTGTTAGGGTGATCAAACACTGTTTCTGAACTCCCCCACAACCCATGTATGCTGATAACAACCGTGAGTTCTGTTCCCAGAGCGCCGTAGCCAGGCGCGTGCTTACCCGAAGCAGAGCAATCACATAAGCTATTTACTAGCATCTGACGCGTACATGACGGGACGTTGTGCGAAGACGAGCGAACCTGCATAAAAGTCCGCGCACGTTCTCCACACAACCTCCGTACGGTCTCAGGAGGGCTTATGTATGCTTCAGGGGTGGTGGGAGGGGTTGTTGAACCACCTGGAACATTTATATCCTGCACAGGGTCGGCAGAGGAGGAGCTGCAGCAGGCCCTGAGCGCTTGCCACCATCTGTGCGGAGAGAGCCTCCACCCTGCGGTTCAGGAGGATGTTTTGCTCTCATTCATGATCCAACCAAGCCGTAAAGGCGGTGAGAATGTGCTGCAGCTCACCATCATGTCTCCTGCAGACCTGCGCTCCCTGCTCTCCCATTGGTCGTTCAACAGCCGGGTGACGCCCCTCGGAGTCCATGACGTGGCCGAGATATCCTGTGGGAAAGTGTAGTGACACGGACCCAACAGGGGGCGCAAATGAACGGTCAATAGATGAGCCAAAATATAACAATTAATGTTGTGAAGTGCACAACGAACATACAGACAATCTCAGAATATCACAACAGTCAATACACAAAGGTGACGTGTGGGCAGGCTCGAGGATAGAAGACGTCTGTCTGAGGAGAGCCGGAACCACACATTTCCGCCGCCCCAGAACCTGGTGAATACTGGAGCCGCAAGTCCCGAATTCCCAGGTGATCACCGTCCCCACTGTCGGATCTGGTACTGCTGGCGAAGAACAAAGACAGTCAAGTGTGGGTGTGTGTACAACCAGTAACAATAACGGTGGGAATGCCACACCTCCACCTCACACTCAGCGCGTGCAGCGGTCTCAGCTGAAAAGGAGCACCGTCTTGCACAGCCTCCTCAAAAACGACGGTTCTCCTGCAAACACTCACAATAAACAGATTTACAAAAGGCTGAGGATATTACCTCCAATGAAGTATGATATCGGCAACGAGGTGGAGATGACGTCTGGTCTTATGGAGTGAGATGATGTTGAGTAGATGGGTGACAGCTGTCAAGAGGTAATGAGCGACAGCTGTCACCCCCGGCTGTGTCCATGGCGGCAGCGCCCTCTCGTGCCTGAAGCCCGCACTTCAGGCAGAGCGCCCACTGGTGGTGCCAGCAGTACCTCCTCTTCTGGTGGCCCACACACAACAAAAACTCTTGTTAAAAGTGAAATCTGCCGGAAAATGGCTGATGTCCAGCTCTTGTGATAACCAGAGAAAGAGCCACGATGGTCTCAGACCACAGAGCCATCCATTTTGAACAGAAGAATGGTTAACATTTATTTATACAGAAAACATGACCAGATTGACAGGTAAGAAGGTTTTATCAAGGTTTTTTGGGTGGAATAAAAAGCGTTAGTATTTGTGCATTGTGGATCAGCTGTTTTTAACAAGGATGTGCACAGAGTGGCACAGAGTTTTTTTTTTAACAAAATGTTTATTCACATTCTTATTTCAAGCTTTACAGTTGTTAACATATGTACATTTGTAGAGTAAGAAGCTCAAATTCTTATCCAGAAATGTCTTAATAGTCAAAAACAAAAACAAATGTTACATAAATAATAATGTAAAGTTAAACTTCTCGGCAACAACGACGTAAAATAAATTACCAGGAAATGAAACATAAAAATCAAGTAGTGTAAGTACATCAATATTGTTCATCTTATCATGTCAATCCCAAATGATTTTTCACTGGTTTCCATCTTTTTTCGAATTGGTCCATGAAATTGAGGCTTGCTGTTATTTTTTCCATCGTATACACTTTAGTTACTCTTTCTTTCCATTGTGCAACAGTAGGGGGCAGTGGTTTCAACCATAAAGTACTAATCATTTTCTTTGCCACCAACACAAAAATTCTGAATAAGTGCACGATTTCTATTTAAGTAGTCACAGGGAGCACTCCGAAGACAAACACCTTTGGATCCCAGTCGATATAAATCTGCAAAATTTTAGAAATTTCATGCCTAATTCCCCCAGAATGTTTTTAATTTTGGACAATCCCAGAACACGTGTTGATCTGCAATTTGTCCACATTGTCTCCAGCATTTGTTTGTCTTAGATTTGTCAAATTTAGAAATAATAAGTGGAGTTTTAAAATATCTTAAATTTACTTTCCATGCAAATTCTTTCCAAGTTGGACTACTAGTAACTTTGTGAGCATTTTCACAGATTTGCTCCCAGACCTGGTCATCAATTACCACATTCATTTCAAGCTCCCATTTTCCTTTATCTCCGGAGAGCCCCCTTAAAAGCATTGAAGACATCTGTACAAATTTGACACTATTTTTCATATCTTCCTTTTTTGTAGGATTGAATTAAGAAAACCTTAAGTCATTAGCTTGCATTTTAAAGAGGACCATTCTTTGTGTGACATCAGATAACTCCTCAACTGTAAGAATCTGTAAAAGTCAGTAGATTTCAATCAAATTTTTCTTGTAGTTGGTTAAAGGATAACATAATTTCTCCTTCAAATAAGTCATTTAAAATGTTAGGCCTTTATCTTTCCACTCTTTGAATCTTGAATCAGTTTTCACAGGTAAGAAGTCTAAAATATCAATTATCCTTGTTGCCCTGGACATTGATAGCGGGGCTCTTATTTTTTTCCGTATTATTTAATACTTTGTGGGTACATCTCATCCAAGAGTTTGTAATTTTGTTTTTGTTCCAAATTTCAGTCAACTAAAAAGCAGAGCTTGTAATGGAATTCAGAGATTGAACTTTGTTCCAGAGTTAACCAGGTTGTCTCTTTTTGTTTTATCCACTCCATGGCACTCCTTAATTGTGCTGCCCAGCAGTATAATTTTAGGTTAGGTAGATTGAGACCTCCATTTTCTTTACTACTGGTCAGCTGAAAGAATTAATCCTGGGTTTTTTCTTTTGCCAAATAAAGGAAGAAAGTAAATGTAGTGGCAGGAATCATAATAGGAAGTGACATGAACAGATATAGCAATCGTGGGAGTACATTCATTCTGATGGTTTCCACTCTCCCAAAGAGTGATAGAGGTAATACTTCCCATCTTTCTAAATCTTTTTTGATCTGAGTGATTACTTTTCCAATATTTTCTTTGTATAGTTGAGAGGGATCTGTGGTTATTATAATACCTTTGTATCGAAATCCTTGAGGAGACCAGTTAAATTTAACTTTGTGCGACAGCTCCACAGGCCAAGTTCCCTTAATCATCATGGCTTCAGATTTGGATTAATTTACTTTATATCCGAAACTTTACTGAAAGTCCTGAGGCAATTTAAAAGTACAGGTATTGAGGTGGCAGGATTACTAATATATATATAACATCATCTGCGTACAATGATAGTTTATGAGATCTAATTTTATCTGGTATTCCTAATATATGTGGGTTATTCCTGATTAACACGGCCAAGGGTTCAATACTGATTGGCACAGAGTTTTAAAGGAAAAAAAGTGTAAAAATGTCTTTGTAAAACCATAGCTCTGAGTGTCACCGTGCTTTGAGAGATGACTGCACAGTGGCTGCGGCTCTGTGTAGCTCAGCTCGCTGAAAGAGAGCGAGGTGGACAGTTCAGACACCACCCCACCCCACCATCTCGTCAGGACACATTTTAAAACTGCGATTGAACCACAATACAAAAATAATAGTAACGCATAGTGACTCAGAGAAGTAACTTTAATGTGATTACTGATTTGGAAAGATTAACATGGCGTTAGATTATTCATTACTGAAAAAAGTGGTAAGAACAGAGTAACACGTTACTAAGTAACACGTTAACTGGCATCAATGATTCCAAGTGACACCCCACTTTTTTTTCTTCACAGTATTCCCAGTCATATTAGTCTGATCCATGCTTGCCTCAGTAGGCTCAGGATGTCACAGGAAAGAGCGACACACACTCTGTCCTCGACTCCTGATGTTTCAGAGTGATTCTTTCCGTGCACAGATCCCAGTGTGTGGTGAGCGTACAGCAGGCTGCCTCAAGCTGAGCCGAGCAGAAAGCAGCAGAGGCTGTCTGCGTTTAACATGTTCCCTTCACATGAATTTGCCTTGATTTCACTGCAACTCTGCATCGAGATTTATGAAACTATTATTTCTCAGTTGGAATAAATCTGTGCCAACTTTGCAATTAATCTGCAGTTCATATGCAGCAGGACCATGGGAGGGATGGATCATAGATCACCTGTTGTCTGTTATACCAGTAATAGATAAATAAATGAGTCCATCCCATGTAGTCTATAAAAAAGAAATTCAATAATAATAAATGTTACTGAATTAAACAGATGTAATGAGGATAAACTGACTTAAACATATGAAGTTCTTGAAGGATAATGATGTGATGTTGTTTGGTGGCTGGATGCTGTTTGGCCGTGACATCATGAAAAGACCTGCACCTGCAAGTCTGAGTTTGACAGACACCATCAAAAATGGCCATTGGGTACTGTGAAGACTTTGTGTCTGTCTGTCTGTGCTCAGCATGAGTCCAGTCCTGTTACTGCCAGAGTCTTCAAATTGACAGAGAACATTCTTAGGACACAGACTTCGGACATTCTTTTTCCTATGTTCCCGCTCACACGGGTATTTTAGCATTGCGTTATATGATCTATATTGCTGATTATTGGTGCTGATAGCTGGTCGAGGCCTGATTGCAGCACAGAGTCTGATGTGATTCCGTGAAGCCGCTGTTATCCTGGTGGCACTTCAACTCTCTGAACACTGTTCGAGTGTGAAGTAAAGCTGCAGTCTTTGACTTGATTCCAAGCACGTTATAACTGGGAGCAAGAACGCGTCTGTGGCATTGTGGGACGATTCCTAAAGGGGGGGGCTTTAAAGTGGGAAAATCACGGGGTGAAAAATGAGTGTCACTGAGCGACCAGAGAATTTGTCCACACACTGAGTGCTTCCAGTATCACAGTGAGTCAGTTGTGAGGGAAGTCTGCAAAAGTGTGTGTGTGAGAGAGAGAGAGAGGGGGGGACACTACACACACACACACACACACGCATCCTGTGACTCCGACCTGGATGTCCAATCAGGACAGTCCAAGTCGGGAGCAGATTAGTCATTATCGAAATAACGACTTCGCTTGGCGACGGCTGCGTGATTTCCCCTTCAATAAGAATCAAGAATTGTCACTGAGGCAGAGTCGAAGAGAAATAACTTCACAGTGGCTGTGCCAACAAAACGGCAAAAATTCAGCTGCAGAATGATGAAGGAAACGTGTTTGTCCAGTTTAATCTTATTTGAATAAATTACAGAGATACTGACAGAATGCAGCACAAACAAGTCGTCTGCTTTCCAAGAAGTGGAATAGTTAAATACATTTGTAGTCACTCAGATTTTCACCAAAGACACAGTCTTCCTGACGCAGTCTGCTGTCTCGTCACGCCTGAAGACCTCCACCAACGTCCCCCAACCCAAGAAATCCCCCGTAACCAGCCTCAGTGACCACCGGCCTGCTGCACTCACACCGGTGGTGATGAAGTCGCATCATGTTATTCCTAACACCCACTTCAGACCCAAACCAATTCACTTACAAGGTCAACAGGTCAACACAGGACGCTGTGACCTTTGCCCTCCACACCACGCTGACCCACCTGGACCAACAGGGTAACTACATCCGTCTTCTTGCCTTCTCTTCATGGATTATAGTTCAGTTTTCAACACCATCCTTCCCCACGGCCTCGTGAGGAACCTGCTGAACCTTGGTCTGCCTCAGTCCACATGTCTCTGGATTAAGGACTTTCTTTCAGATGGTTCACAGAGAGTCAGGATTGGCCCCCCCATATCCACCGCTCTCACACTCAGCCACCGGTTCCCCTCAAGGCAGCGTGCTGAGCCCACTGCTCTTCACCCTCTACACCTCTGACCGCACCCTGTCCACACCAGCAAACACCTTCATTAAGTATTGTGGATGACACCACAGTGGTCGGCTGTATCACTGGAGGAGATGAGTCCGTCTACCGGGAGGAGGTGGAACAGCTGACAGTGTAGAGAAAATAACCTGTTCCTGAACACATCCAAAACCAAGGAGCTAATCACAGACTTCAGGAGAAACCAGACATTCAGCCCATTATCATTGGGGGGGGACTCCACTTTCTGACAATCCTCAGGACAAATAACATCAGCCAGAGATGTCTGGTGTATTTTTCCTGCTCTGCCATGGAGAGCATCGTCACATTCTGCCTCTGGACGTGGTTTACCAGCTGCACTGGGGGCAAACAGGAAGAGCTCCAGAGAAGATCACTGGGTGCCCTCTACCCCACACTGGGGGACCTTCATGGCTCTGACGTCTCAGGAGAGGCGACACCATCCTAAGGACTCGTCCCCACCCTGGACACTCTCTGTGTGAACTGCTGCCATCAGGCAGACAGTACAGGACCATTAAGCAAGAACAAACAGACCTGACAACCAGTTTCTACCCAACTGCTGTTAGAGCTTTGAATGAAACCAAACAGCCAGTCACATGACAACCTGGAATGAGGGAAATATGTGTTTACGTGCAATATCCACTGCCACTGAAATACCCACAGTTTGTAGATACTTTTCTCTTTTTTTATATGCAGTTGTTTTACTACATACTTATATTTTTTCCTTTTTAATTTGTGCTCTGGACAAACCTCTTTCATTCAGTTAAATTTTATGTTTATGTTTCTTTTCTTCTCCAGACCTTTTAAGTCTGCATGTGGGTGCACTGACAGGCTGCACGTCACCGTTCACTGTACCTGTTACAATGACAATAACGAATCTGAATCTGTATCTGTAAGATGACGAAAGAAAAATGTCCCACTTCACAGTTTTCTAAGGACATTCAAAGAGCATGGATTAAAGTCTTTTCTTTATGGCTCTGATATCCTTTGGCCTCTGTCTTTGTCACAGGGTTATTACTTTGAAGTTTTCTCTAAAGTTCTTAAATCCTGATGGATTGCCTTTGAACCTGACCTTTGATCCTCACTGATGAGCTTTGATCACTTGTCCTGATCTTTTTCCTGGTTATTTGTCATTGTTCCTGTTCTTTGACCTTGATTGCTAATGTGTGAACTTTAAACCTCACTAAGGAGGTCATGTTTTCAATGCTTCTGTATTTGCCTGACAGTAGACTATGCTGACTCTGGGTAAGCACACCAGTGGGGAAGG
Source organism: Thalassophryne amazonica (assembly GCF_902500255.1). Classification (NCBI taxonomy): domain Eukaryota; kingdom Metazoa; phylum Chordata; class Actinopteri; order Batrachoidiformes; family Batrachoididae; genus Thalassophryne; species Thalassophryne amazonica. The sequence continues at coordinate 2,705,246 of NC_047114.1, read as the reverse complement.
AAAGACATACACATCAGTGTGTTTTTGACCAATCCCAGGTTGTGGCTGTGGCTAACACCAGTATAAACACTGTGTTTCCCTGTTGGCCCATGTGGCCATGAAACTATGTTTGGTAGCCCAAACTTGCCCGTAGTCTCTCCCCGCAGCAACACACAAATCTTGGTTCACTGGGATATTGTTGATTATCGAGTTCCCACAGACAGGCAGCGTAGTACACAGACAGTCCTTTAAGGAATTATTAACTTATTATCTGGTAGTTATTACAATAGCTGGCTAGCTAATGTCACCCAGCGAATGTAATGGTTCTCAATATATATATATATATATATATATAGTGCAGCTGCACTCTGCGTTGCATTGTTGTGACTCTACCCATCCCCTCCCCTCAGGATACTAACAACTTACAATCCTCAATCATATATATATATGTATATATATATATATTTTTTTTTTTTTTACCAGCTGAGCTAAATGCATTCTGCAAGGACAAACAGACAACCTTAATGCAAAATCTGTTCTTTGATATCTGTGGTAAAACTTGATTTATTCATTTTCTTATTCAAACAGGCTGATATTACTTTATTGAATTATTATTTATTTAGTTAGTTTTTGTTGGTTTTTTTCTTTTTTGGCTCCATTTCAAAATGTCAACCAAAATTCTGTGGCAGCACCTGATGGTTTTTGTGCTGTTGCTACACCTCCTGCACAGACATAATGGCGCTGCACTGACAGGCTGTGAAAACTTGCCAAAGCTCTGCATTGGAGGGTCTTTTTTGTCAAAACTTCACAGCCCAGCAGCATTCAACATTCATCATTTTCTGCTTCTGATGTAAGTGCACGATACCTCGGCTGCTTGCAGACTTTGAAGATCTGATCTCGCTATTGCAAGAGCGTAAAATATGAAAGCGGCTTTTGCAGTTCTGTATGTGCTCATTTGGATTCGGTCAAACTGTATGTTTAGATCTGGGAGACGGTGCTAAACTTCAGGGAAACTCTAATCCCTGCCCTAATTCTTCATTTACAGTGCATCCGGAGTGTATTCACAGCACTTCACATTTTCCACATTTTGTTATTTTACAGACTTATTCCAAAATACAGTAAATTCATTTTTTCCTCAAAATTCGACTCACAACACCCCATAATGACAATATAACTTTTTAAAATTTTTGCTAATTTATTAATAATAATAATAAAAACCTTAGGTTTTTGCATGTACATAAGTATTCACAGCCTTTGGTCAATAATTTGTTGATGCACTTTTAGCAGCAATTCCAGTCTCATGTCTTCTTGAATATGATGCCACACGCTGGTGCACCTATCTTTGGGCAGTCTGGCCCATTCCTCTTTGCAGCACCTCTCGTCTGGCTTTTTTGAGTGTTTTGTGTTGTTCTGTGATGAGTGACGCACTGTGGAAGTGTGCAAAAGTTGCGCATCGGCTGCAGGCAAAAGTATAACCACAGTGTGAAGCACCAGCCCGACTCAGGTCACGAGTCGATACACACTACGCACGCAGACATTCCAGCTTAAAAAAAACAAAACAAAAGAAAAGAAACCAGAGCCGATGTGTTAAATCGCTGATGTCGACTACAAACCAAACTAACATTATGATCAAAGTTCAGTTAAATAACAGCAACTAATGATGAAAAGGAAGAAACATGGCGAGCGAGTCTTGTTTGGTCCGTCTGTCTTCCTGACTTTGTGTTTGTCTCCATGCTGTCTGTTTGGGTTTGTATCCGGATGTGGCTCCCTCCGTCTTCCTCTTCCCTTCTGTCACTCTTTCCTCTCGTCCTTTTTCAGTCTGTAGGCGTGTCTGTCAATCACTGCGTACCGCTGTGGCGTGTGTACGGTTTTTAAAAACTCATCTGGCCTGCTCTGTCTCTGTGCTGTCTGTTCTCTCTTATCTTCCTCCATCTCGCCGTCAGTCTGTCTGTTGATCCGGCGGCGTCTGTTTTAGCTGTTTATCTGATGTGTTTTGGCTCGAATTATTTATTTATTTTTCTCTCTCCACGGTTATGTTGCCGTGTTCCTTCCTGCCTTCTCCATGGGGACGCGTAAGTGGGACAAGAGGGAAGAGAACAAACAAGATCAAACTTCAATCTGGGTTTCAGTCTTTCTTTCACGACATGATGGAGACAGATCAGAGTGCAAAAAAAAAAAACAGACATGCACATGCAGATACACACAGACGCGCGCCACGAGACGACATGCACGCTGTCTTGTGTAATCGCTAATTTACTTGTTAAGGGTAAAATATTTAAAAGAGCCATGAATTAAATAACGAGACATTGATTGTGTATTTGCTGTGTGAATAAAAGATGAGTCCCGGCGCCGTTCCACTCGCTCCTCCGGTGACCAGACGTTTCTTTTTTCTGAAACACATTTTAGCTCCACATTGAAATTCCAGGTTTGTCCCATATTTGGGACATATCTGGTGCGTTGGGATTTGTGTGGGTCCTTTAAAGGCACTTCTCTCTGCTGTGTGTGTGTGTGTGTGTGTGCATCAATTTACACAGACTTTATTTGCAGGTGGATGTGAGGTGTTGTTGTGTCTGGAGCAGCACATGCTGGCGCGGTGGGAGTTTAAATCCGATCTGTGTGGTGCATCATTTCAGCGCCGCCATCACGATGTGCACACGTGCAGTCGTGACCTTGTGCAATCGTCATCGCAATGTGCACAATGGAATAATCACGACTAGCAAAACTGTGAACGTGATCACGACTGCACACGTGCACATCGTCACACCATATCAATCACATATAAAATAATGTATAAATCAATCACATTTTATTTGTTTTGCTGCTTCAGCGTCTTCAAACTGTAGTAAAAGTTCAAAGGTCGACTCGAGTCTCTCAGGACACTGGTCACAAGAACACTGAAGAGGCATGCTGATCATTACTTTCACTGTTTTATCTCTTTTTTTGGTGGCATTCTCCTCTCTGGAGCGCCCCCTATAGCTCAGAGTACATATTTCCCTAAAACCTGCAGCCAGCTCCCCCCATGTGCATGAAGGAGGGGAATGGTCCCCTCCTTCATGCACATTTCTTTTCAATGGAGCTGTGTCTACTCATAAACAGCAAGAACGCTGGTCTGCATCTTTTTTGTATGCTTCTTCATCTTTCAGCTCTCACTGTTCCACCAAAGCCCGACCCAGGTTGACCCACATCTGACCCCCCACGAGGGCAAATGTTCTTTTTCTCTTTCTCACTTCATCCAACACTGGTTTTCTTTCCTTATTCATCAGCTCTGCCATGACAATGAACATGCACACCCCTTCAAAAGGACACTACTAATTCTGGAATATTTTTATTTCCAAAGGCTATTCAGGCTATTTGAGTTATACGACATAAATTCCTATAGACAAAAATATGACATATGCAATATATTTTGCAATGTCTCTTGTGTTGCCTTGGTATCTTCTCTCCTCCCACTCCCTGTTCCTTCAGGCGCCACATCATGGATCTGATTCTGCTAATCATCTCAGTTCTACACAGTTGTGCTCAAAAGTTTACATCCCGCGAACTCCTGTTTCCGGCTGCATGGCGTGAGCACCGAAGTCAGGCAGCTCGGCCGCCAAACTGCAAGAAATTTATCATCCTGGGAAAACAGACATAACTTTATATCAGCTGTTCTCGCATAAACAACGTTGTGGGGTAATATGACCATGAAAAGCAGCCAGAAATTAGCCCAAAGAACTCCACAGACTCAATTATTCGTAGAGGCATGTTTTTTCCGTTGCCAGGATTTCTGAGCTGCACAAAATGTTGGTTGCGGATGACATCCGCCTTACATACACAATACATACACAATCTATGCACTGTATATCCGCTGTTATCCACTGATATCTGCAACTGATGGATATTGCGGCTTGGCAGCGGACTGGGACAGTGTGTAAAACGGATATATATCGTGCCTATCAAGTCCACATCACGGACAGGGTGAGGAGCTCGGTCACTCGGGAGTCGAGCCGCTGCTCCTCCACGTCGAAAGGAGTCAGTTGAGCTGGCTCGGGCATCTTTTCCAGATGCCCCCTGGATGCCTCGCTGGAGAGGTGTTCCGGGCAAGTCCCATTGGGAGGAGGCCCCAGGGAAGACCCAGGACACGCTCGAGGGACTACATCTCTCGGCTGGCTTGGGAATGCCTTGGAGTCTCCCCGGAGGAGCTGGGGAGGTGTGTGTGGATCGGGAGGTCTGGGCGGCTTTGCTTGAGCTGCCGCCCCCGCGACCCGACTCCGGATAAAGCGGAAGAAAACGGATGGATGGATGAATGCAGACAGGTTGGCCACGAATAAAGCATTTGTATTACGTCTGCTTTGCATCTGATTTGCGGACAATTTGCGACTCCATAACAAACAGAAATCGACATACCTGCCAGTCAGTGCTGGTCCAGCTGTGGAGATGTACAGATGTAGTTATGGATCCCCAAAGACGTAATGTGATAGTTGCTGCCATCCAACAACATACCAACCAGCTTGTCCAAGTCCAGCAATTGCTCCAGAGGCTGTGGTGCTGATGTGAACAGTGATGCCGAAAGGCCCGAGTGCGCTTCTTTTATGACCGCAATGCAGATGCCGCGCATGCGAAATACAACTGCTGTGTCCGCAACACGTACACAATGCATTCTCAATACATCCGTAATACTTCTGTGATAATCGCAATGCGTCCGATCTTTTTCCTCAATACATGCACCAAACATCCGTGATTGTTCGTCATACATTATTAATATATCCATAATTCCGAAAGGGGAAAAACTCCCTTTTAACTCCATAAAAGGGAGTTAAAAGGGAGTTTTTCCTTCCCACTGTCGCCAAGTGCTTGCTCACAGGGGGTCGTTTTGACCTTTGGGGTTTTACGTAATTATTGTATGGCCTTGCCTTACAATATAAAGCGCCTTGGGGCAACTGTTTGTTGTGATCTGGCGCTATATAAATAAAATTGAATTGAATTGAATTGAATTCACACTGAGGAATTTGTCATTTTTGGCCAATTTCGTTGTGGACGACAACAAACGCCCAAAATTTGTATACTCAATTCATGCATATTAATCCTCTCCCCCAGTGGGACCGGGTTTTTACCATGCATTACAATTAATGGCACATGTTGCTGGAGAATTATCAGGAACCATTACGCATGGTCAAGAATAAGTTTCCGTGTTGTTGCGCACTGTTGCATTGTGAATGAGGCGAATTGTCTCCTCACACACACCCATATTCATCCATCAGCTGCTGAAAAATTCAGATCTCTCCAGTTTGCTCCACAGCAGAAGATCTTTGTGACTGCATGCTTCGTTGAGCTCTGTGCCATGAAGTGGTGCAGAGAGGAGGAGGAGACTGAGAGAGCCAGATGTGTGGCTCCATGCAGCTCTCGTCTCGCTCGTTTCCCAAACATCAGGCGCAGCAGCAGGTGGAACTGAGGAGCATTGGAAGGAAACTTTTAGCCGACTTTATGTCACTGTCCTCCTTCAGCATACTGCATCAATGAAACAGAATGCGGTGCAGCAGGGTTTAATTGTGGGCACGTCAGAGAAGAACGCTGTCACGCTCTATTAAGGATAGCCACTAATCAAGACGGATCAACACGCTTAGTTGCGACCTCCACGACATGAGGCGAAATGAGGGTGGTGCGTGACTCGTGGAAGATTTTTTGACAGCCAAAAATATGCTCCACGAAAACCACGAATATCATGCACCAACACGCACTATTAAGAAACCTATTCAGATGCGTTAAGTCACATTAAGAATGTCAGGAATGTGCAAGAATGATGCAAATATGACATTCATAACACGTCTTTCCTATGAGTAAACGCAGCATTCGTCAGTTTTTTTTCTTTTTTAATGAAGATCGTGTCTTTTCTTTTTTCCTGTGTTTATGCAGGAATAGTTAGCTCAGAGTTACTGAGTAAGGTGTTAAGTTGTAGCCTCAAGGCCATGGGTGTTAGTTTTTTGTTTTGTTTGTTTTAGAGAGTAGAGAGGGTGCTGAAGGCTCTGCCTCCCATTCTACTCTTACAAACCCTAGGAACTACAAGTAAGCCTGCAGTCTGAGAGTGAAGCACTCTATTGGGGTGATATGGTACTATGAGGTCCCTAAGATAAGATGGGACCTGATTATTCAAAACCTTATAAGTAAGAAGAAGAATTTTAAATTCTATTCTGGAATTAACAGGAAGCCAATGAAGAGAAGCCAATATGGGTGAAATATGCTCTCTCCTTCTAGTCCCCGTCAGTACTCTAGCTGCAGCATTTTGAATTAACTGAAGGCTTTTCAGGGAACTTTTAGGACAACCTGATAATAATGAATTACAATAGTCCAGCCTAGAAGAAATAAATGCATGAATTAGTTTTTCAGCATCACTCTGAGACAAGACTTTTCTAATTTTAGAGATATCGCGCAAATGCAAAAAAGCAGACCTACATATGCTTAATATGCGCATTGAAGGACATATCCTGATCAAAAATGACTCCAAGATTTCTCACAGTATTACTGGAGGTCAGGGTAATGCCATCCAGAGTAAGGATCTGGTTAGACACCATGTTTCTAAGATTTGTGGGGCCAAGTACAATAACTTCAGTTTTATCTGAATTTAAAAGCAGGAAATTAGAGGTCATCCATGTCTTTATGTCGGTAAGACATTCCTGCAGTTTAACTAATTGGTGTGTGTCCTCTGGCTTCATGGATAGATAAAGCTGGGTATCATCTGCGTAACAATGAAAATTAAGCAATGCTTTCTAATAATACTGCCTAAGGGAAGCATGTATAAAGTGAATAAAATCGGTCCTAGCACAGAACCTTGTGGAACTCCATAATTAACCTTAGTCCGTGAAGAAGACTCCCCATTTACATGAACAAATTGTAACCTATTAGATAAATATAATTCAAACCACTGCAGCGCAGTGCCTTTAATACCTATGGCATGCTCTAATCTCTGTAATAAAATTTATGGTCAATAGAATCAAAAAGCTGCACTGAGATCTAACAGGATGAGCACAGAGATGAGTCCACTGTCTGAGGCCATAAGAAGATCATTTGTAACCTTCACTAATGCTGTTTCTGTACTATGATGAATTCTGAAACCTGACTGAAACTCTTCAAATAGACCATTCCTCTGCAGATGATCAGTTAGCTGTTTTACAACTACCCTTTCAAGAATTTTTGAGAGAAAAGGAAGGTTGGAGATTGGCCTATAATTAGCTAAGATAGCTGGGTCAAGTGATGGCTTTTTAAGTAATGGTTTAATTACTGCCACCTTAAAAGCCTGTGGTACATAGCCAACTAATAAAGATAGATTGATCATATTTAAGATCAAAGCATTAATTAACGGTAGGGCTTCCTTGAGCAGCCTGGTAGGAATGGGGTCTAATAGACATGTTGATGGTTTGGAGGAAGTGACTAATGAAAGTAACTCAGACAGAACAATCGGAGAGAAAGAGTCTAACCATATACCAGCATTACTGAAAGCAGTCGAACATAAAGATATGTCTTTGGGATAGTAGTTAAAATTTTATTTGCAAAGAAAGTCATGAAGTCATTACTAGTTAAAGTTAAAGGAATACTCAGCTCAATAGAGCTCTGACTCTTTGTCAGCCTGGGTACAGTGCTGAAAAGAAACCTGGGTTGTTCTTATTTTCTTCAATTAGTGATGAGTAGTAAGATGTCCTAGCTTTACGGAGGGCTTTTCGATAGAGCAACAGACTCTTTTTTCCAGGCTAAATGAAGATGTTCTAAATTAGTGAGATGCCATTTCCTCTCCAACTTACGGGTTATCTGCTTTAAGCTGTGAGTTTGTGAGTTATACCACAGAGTCAGGCACTTCTGATTTAAGGCTCTCTTTTCAGAGGAGCTACAGCATCCAAAGTTGTGCTCAATGAGGATGTAAAGCTATTGACGAGATAATCTATCTCACTTACAGAGTTTAGGTAGCTAATCTTACACTGTGTTGGTATATGGCATTGAAGAACATAAAGAAGGAATCATATCCTTAAACCTAGTTACAGCGCTTTCAGAAAGACTTCTACTGTAATGAAACTTATTCCCCACTGCTGGGTAGTCCATCAGAGTAAATGTAAATGTTATTAAAAAATGATCAGACAAAAAAGGGTTTTCAGGGAATACTTGTGTGTTGGGGGGTGTTGTTGTGTGGGCCGCCAGAAGAGGAGGTACTGCTGGCCCACCACAGAGGGCGCCCTTCTGGAGTGCGGGCTCCAGGCACCAGAGGGCGCAGCCGCCTCACAGGAGCAGCCAGGGTGACAGCTGTCACGCATCACCTGCAACAGCTGTTACCAATCATCTGATCGCAGGAGTATATCAGCAGGACGACGTCTCCACCTCTTGGCCGAGATATCGTTTCTACCGAGAAGGTAACGTACTCAGCTAACTGTTTGACAGTGATCTTTGTGACTTTGTGCATTACTCTGAGAGAACTTTCCAACGAGAGGTGGAGGTAGCTTACCTGCCGTTCGGATTCCTGGGTGCGAACGCGCCCTCCTTTAATTGTTCTTTATTCCTCGCCAGCAGTACCAGGTCCGACACGCGGAGGCAGTGGCCACCTGGGAATTCGGGACTTGGGCCTCCAGTATTCCCGGGGTCTGGTGGCGGAGGAAACCGTGTGGTTCCGGTTTCTACTTTGGAGAGGCGTCTCCTATCTTCGAGCCTGCCCACACGACACCTGTGTGAATTGACTTTGTCCATTATTGTAATCTGTGTACTTGTTGTGCATATCACAACAGAAAGTGTGTTATTTGACCTATTCAAATGTCCGTTCATTTGCGCCCCTGTTGTGGGTCCGTGTACTTACACTTTCCCAACAGGGTGTGGCTGGATGTTTTGGTGTTCTTTTCTTTTCTTTGCTCCTCAGGTGGCATGATTTGTCTGTGGAGAAGGTGCTGGCTGAAGAGTCCTCACCCTCATCAACATCATGTGAAGCACCTGTGACTGGTGCCACATGCAACCTTAAAGACTTTCAGCTGAAGCAGATACTGGATGGCGTTCTGCTTTTAAGGCATGTGTGATTCAAGCAGAACTGCCGGGAACTCGACCTTGTGATGTTCGTTTGTGAGACGCTGAGGACCGCACCTGGGTTTGACACATCGAGCCCGTGAAGCAAAGAAGGTGAGGACACACGCTATCAGCACACATTAAAGGTAATTAAGTATATGACTAATTGTTGATAGTAACTTGGTGTTTTTTACACAGTATACTTGAATTGTGATGAGAATTGTGCAGTTTGCTTCTCACTGCTGTGGCGTGCGGATAAGTGATCCTCCACTTGTTGTGAGAAGCTGCTCATTTGCATAAAGATAAAAAGTACAGACCTGAATGTGTTGCTGATAGTGTGTGTCTTTTGAAAGATATTGTTGTAACTGCTGACTTACCTCACATCTTCTTTGCTTCACAGAGAGTCAGTTTGTCGTGTCCACCTGGGGGGTGTTTGTCTGGTGGTAGTGGGTCCAGGAGCGCCGGACTTCTATCCTTTTGGGCGCTTAAGAGCGTGCCAACAGTCACTCCTCCAGAAGGACGTTGGTTTTGGTTTTGTACATTTTATTTAGGCACAGGTGAAAAATAAATTGTTTTTGTTGTTGGAACCGCTTTCTGGTTATTTTTAGCGCTGGGTTCTGTCTGACGCAGGTTCGCTCCTCAATCAGCGTCGACACATAACAATACTGTTAAGTCTTCAATTTCTATGCCATATGTCAGAACAAGATCTAAAGTGTGGCTAAGGTGGCGGGTGGACTCATTTACATTTTGAGCGAAGCCAACTGAGTCTAATAATAGATTAAATGCAGTGTTGAGGCTGTCATTCTCAGCATCTATGTGGATGTTAAAATCGCCCACTATAATTATCTTATCTGAGCTAAGCACAAAGTCAGACAAAGGTCAGAAAAATCACAAGAAACTCACAGTAACGACCAGGTGGACGATAGATAATAACAAACTGTTTTTTGAGACTTCAAATTTGGATGGACAAGACTAAGAGTCAAGCTTTCAATGAATTAAAGCGACTGGGTTTTTTGATTAATTAATAAGCTGGAGTGGAAGATTGCTGCTAATCCTCCTCCTCGGCCCGTGCTACAAGCATTCTGACAGTTAGTGTGACTCGGGGGTGTTGACTCAATCAATCAATCAATCAATTTTTTTTATATAGCGCCAAATCACAACAAACAGTTGCCCCAAGGCGCTTTATATTGTAAGGCAAGGCCATACAATAATTATGTAAAACCCAACGGTCAAACGACCCCCTGTGAGCAAGCACTTGGCTACAGTGGGAAGGAAAAACTCCCTTTTAACAGGAAGAAACCTCCAGCAGAACCAGGCTCAGGGAGGGAGTCTTCTGCTGGGACTGGTTGGGGCTGAGGGAGAGAACCAGGAAAAAGACATGCTGTGGAGGGGAGCAGAGATCGATCACTAATGATTAAATGCAGAGTTGCATACAGAGCAAAAAGAAAGAAACAATGCATCATGGGAACCCCCCAGCAGTCTATCTATAGCAGCATAACTAAGGGATGGTTCAGGGTCACCTGATCCAGCCCTAACTATAAGCTTTAGCAAAAAGGAAAGTTTTAAGCCTAATCTTAAAAGTAGAGAGGGTGTCTGTCTCCCTGATCTGAATTGGGAGCTGGTTCCACCGGAGAGGAGCCTGAAAGCTGAAGGCTCTGCCTCCCATTCTACTCTTACAAACCCTAGGAACTACAAGTAAGCCTGCAGTCTGAGAGCGAAGCGCTCTATTGGGGTATGGTACTACGAGGTCCCTAAGATAAGATGGGACCTGATTATTCAAAACCTTATAAGTAAGAAGAATTTTAAATTCTATTCTAGAATTAACAGGAAGCCAATGAAGCGAGGCCAATATGGGTGAGATATGCTCTCTCCTTCTAGTCCCCGTCAGTACTCTAGCTGCAGCATTTTGAATTAACTGAAGGCTTTTTAGGGAACTTTTAGGACAACCTGATAATAATGAATTACAATAGTCCAGCCTAGAGGAAATAAATGCATGAATTAGTTTTTCAGCATCACTCTGAGACAAGACCTTTCTGATTTTAGAGATATTGCGTAAATGCAAAAAAGCAGTCCTACATATTTGTTTAATATGCGCTTTGAATGACATATCCTGATCAAAAATGACTCCAAGATTTCTCACAGTATTACTAGAGCTCAGGGTAATGCCATCCAGAGTAAGGATCTGGTTAGACACCATGTTTCTAGATTTGTGGGGCCAAGTACAATAACTTCAGTTTTATCTGAGTTTAAAAGCAGGAAATTAGAGGTCATCCATGTCTTTATGTCTGTAAGACAATCCTGCAGTTTAGCTAATTGGTGTGTGTCCTCTGGCTTCATGGATAGATAAAGCTGCGTATCATCTGCGTAACAATGAAAATTTAAGCAATACCGTCTAATAATACTGCCTAAGGGAAGCATGTATAAAGTGAATAAAATTGGTCCTAGCACAGAACCTTGTGGAACTCCATAATTAACTTTAGTCTGTGAAGAAGATTCCCCATTTACATGAACAAATTGTAATCTATTAGACAAATATGATTCAAACCACCGCAACGCAGTGCCTTTAATACCTATGGCATGCTCTAATCTCTGTAATAAAATTTTATGGTCAACAGTATCAAAAGCAGCACTGAGGTCTAACAGAACAAGCACAGAGATGAGTCCACTGTCCGAGGCCATAAGAAGATCATTTGTAACCTTCACTAATGCTGTTTCTGTACTATGATGAATTCTAAAACCTGACTGAAACTCTTCAAATAGACCATTCCTCTGCAGATGATCAGTTAGCTTTTTACAACTACCCTTTCAAGAATTTTTGAGAGAAAGGAAGGTTGGAGATTGGCCTATAATTAGCTAAGATAGCTGGGTCAAGTGATGGCTTTTTAAGTAATGGTTTAATTACTGCCACCTTAAAAGCCTGTGGTACATAGCCAACTAACAAAGATAGATTGATCATATTTAAGATCGAAGCATTAAATAATGGTAGGGCTTCCTTGAGCAGCCTGGTAGGAATGGGGTCTAATAAACATGTTGATGGTTTGGATGAAGTAACTAATGAAAATAACAGAACTGGAAGGCTTCATCACGGCGTTGCTTTGCGCCATGCAGCTCCACCGTGACGCGCAGAACTCCTCCGCATGTCTGTCTTAATGTGCTGATGTTCATGTTTTTTCACAATTCCTGTGCTAGTCAAATGACATACCGGATCAAGACAGCGTCCAGTTTAGAAATGAACGGCACATTCCACTGTTACAGGAGCTTTTGTCATGGAAAGAGGAGCGGAATTCCACGCATCGCGGTGGAGCTGCATGGCGCAAAGCAACGCCGTGATGAAGCCTTCCAGGACATGTTCGGGCATGTCCATCTCATGCACAATCACAATCGGATAATCACACGACTGAAAAGCAACCGGAATCCATTTGAAATCCACCTGAAAGCCGTCCTATGAGACCAACACGGAGGTGGTTTTGTGCCGCGTAATGAACGGCTCCATAGCGCGTCCCTCCGCTTTTCTTTCCATGAAAAAAACTCCTGTAACAGTGGAATGTGCCGTAAAAGTGCTGATGTCCACGACTTCTGCCTTTTTGTGAAAGTCAGATGAGGTCCCGGATCAACAAAGCCTTCACGTTGGAAATGATCTGGTTGTTTCAGCGGGGTCTGAGCCTGTCGATCAGCGCTGTGGGCCGTCCTTAAAGCGGCAGTAACACTCCTTAATCTGTGTAATCCCCATAAAATCGTCCCTGAAAGCCATATTAATTTTCCGAACGGTGTCCACCTGGAGGTCTCTCACAGTTTCTGGAAAAAAATTGATGCAGCAAAGCTCCAAATCGTTCAGACATTTATTCGCAATAAAAAAAACGACAAGAGGGGTGGACCAGTGCTCACACAAAGCCTGCTCACAGGCGAATGACGCAACCGACAGGCGTGAAAAAACTCACGCATGCACACGAAGGTTCAAGCTTGGCTGATGCAATCACACGTGATTCAAATCCATATGGTTTTTGAAAAAAATAAAAAGGTCGGACACTTTTCTAACAGACCTTGTACATTATTGTGATTGGTAAACTTATGACAACTTAATCACGTTACTAATTGTCTGTGCTCCCAACGTGGACGGTACGTCCGCTTCTTAATCCCTCTCAAAGCCATTAAAATATCATGAGTCATTTTTGTGTGTATTAAAGTCATTAACTGGGACTCTAGTCTTGTTGCAGTCAACAAACGAGAATCATCCTCCATTCCTTTGTCACAGATTCAAACGCTGCGCGGCTCGGTGCTCTGTGCTGAAACAGTTCGCTCGGAATTAATAACTTCAAAACAACTCGCCACTTTAAATAAAATGACACCTCTTACAAATGCTGCAATACAGACAATAAACTACAACCGACTAAAACATTTTTTCCTCCCAAAATGAGACGTCTATGGTATGGAAAGACATTCATGCCACTAATAATGTCTGAAAGGAAATGCTTTTGACACTAGATTTTACTTCTGTTTATGTCCAGAGATCAAGGATCCACCATGTAGAGTTTATTATGTCCAGAGTTTAAGGATCCAGTAACCAATTTCATATTTATTTACTTTAAGACTAATAAAATGTTGTTCAATTTCAATGTAATCAGCTTATAAAGCACCAAATTACAACAAAGCCATCTCAAGGTGCCTCACACAGAACAGTTCAACATAAAAAAATTAAAACAAATTAAAAAAAAAAATTCAAATACCTAATTAAAAACAGAAGTAAAAGAATAAAACATAAAATAAAAACTACTCATAACAAAGAGAATAAAAATAGGTTTTTGATTTCCACCCAAAGGGACCAAGAATGAAGGGCGAATGTTTCAAGATTTGTTTAATAACTTTTGTAGAGTTGAGTTTTTTTTTTTTGTAATGTTATTTATCTTTTCCTTAGAGATTAATGCAACTTTGCACAGATTTTTTTTTGTACTAGACAGTTCTTTGTTACTGTTCTTGAAAATTGCACAAACATACTACAGGGTCTTGTGAAAAGAATCTTATTTTACTGTTATATGATAGTTTCCTCACATGTTATATCAGGGGCCATGTTTTCTTGTTAAAATGTTCTACCAGCACTAAAACCAACCTCTGCTTGCACTAAGGTTGTTTGAAAGTTTTTTTGTTCTTGAAAGTTGCAGAATAGAAAAATAAAGTCTTGTGAAAATAATGTTTCCTTAGTGTTTGTGTTTCTTTCCTCTCACAATTACTTGTCTGCAACTGAAAAAGTTTTTCTACGTGTAATATAACCTATATCTAAGTTGCAGCAACAAGAGGTACAAGATCAGATGTATTTCACAACTCTTTTTAAGGATATGTATTTGCTAATTTCACAAAGGTTTAATTCTTGATTGCATTTTTTGAACTTGAAAATTCTCTCTGTTATAAAGTTAATCAATATGAGGACAAAGCTTCAGCTTTTAGCTCATACCTTTTTTGTTAAGGGTCCAAAAAAGAACATTTTATTCATTAAAAAAAATAATAATAATAATAATATGGCTGATTTATCGGCTATCGGCAAATCAGCCGATTTATCATTATCGGCATTTTTTTCATCCAAATATCGTTATCGGCATGGGCCTCAAAAAATCCATATCGGTCGGGCTCTAGTTTCAAACAAACCTCAGCCTGCAAAGCCACTCTCACTTTCCAGCAATTCCTTGTTTGACATACGCATCCTACTCCAGAGGTTTCCCCTTACCGACAAGGAGCGCATCGACGTGCAGCCAAATACTAGCAGTAACACATCTGTGACTACAGATCCTGGTGCTAACTTTGACAAGAACAGGACAAGGGGCCACTTGAACAGTGACATTCCTCTTGTGCCTCCAATGAGAACTCTGTCAGAACTGGACAGCTTCTGACATTCTTTACCTGTGCATGAATGTTGTGAAGAGATTGTTCAGCTCATTAAAAGCGCCTTGGGGCAAGTGTTTGTTGTGATTTGCCGCTATATTAATAAAATTGATTTGATTTGATTAAGGAAAACAAGGTGGTCCTGGTAGTGTGAGAAACAGGCTCTGGCAAAACCACTCAGATCCACAGTTCCTGCTGGATGACTGCAGTACTCACCAAGATGCCCTGCAGGATCTTTTGCACACAGTCCTGATGCTGGCAGCCAAAGGTTGCAGCGGGCGAGGCAAGAGAGTAAGCCGAGGGTTGGTTATCACATCAGACTGGAGAGCAGGTGCGGATGATGTCATGAACATCACGGGCTGGATTTGATGACTGTAGTTTTCTGAAATGGATGTGGAACATGGAATAGACTCTGCTGTGGGACCAGGCCCACTGAATGGCATGATGGGTGACCCTGCCTGTGACTGGACGCTTGCTGTACGTCTCATAGAATTTATCTTTTGTTATGTTCTGTTTTGTAAAACTTGCAAAATCTTGTAACTATTAGAATGGCCTAAGCAGTGGGTCACCCTTTTGAGTCTGTTCTGCTTGAGGTTTCTTCCTCATTATCATCAGAGATGATACCACTGTCACCTGTGTTCTTGCTCTAGGTGTTGGTAGGTTAGACCTTGCTTGTGTTAAGCACCTTGAGGCAACTTGTTGTGATTTGGCGCTGTATAAACTAAATGAAAATAATTAATTAATTAAATTAAACATCACATACACTTATTTTATCATAAATGACACTCCAGACATCACGAGGTCCATTCTCCTGGGAGGTGCTAAAAGCTTATATTAGAGGACAAGTTATTTCATGAAAAGCTTAAAAAATGAAAAGCAAGAGAAAATGAAACTAAATTAAAGAAGGAAATAGCAGGAATAGACAAACAACATGCATCTACCCCATCAGAAATTCTACATAAAAAGAGATTTGCAGACTGAACTGGAATTAATGTACACTACAAAAACTGTCAAAAGGCTTACTAGAGCTAAACAAAGGACTTATGAATAGGGAGATAGAATGGGCAAGATGTTGGCACAACAAATAAAAAAATAGGCAACATCAAGATTGATTACAGAAATTCGTACAAATTCAGGCCATGTTACAAGAGATTTAAAGGAGATAAATGACACCTTGACCAGAGGTGTCAAATCCAGCTTCAGAAAGTAAAAGTCCAGCCACATATTTGTTCCATCTTCCCAATAAACCAGCTGATTGTACTTAGTTCAGCACTTCAGGCAGGTGGAGGAGCTAATTATTGAGATCACCTGTTTTAGGTGCACAGGTACAACCCCTGGCAAAAATTATGGAATCACCAGCCTTGGAGGACATTCATTCAGTTGTTTAATTTTGTAGAAAAAAAAGCAGATCACAGACGTGACACAAAACTAAAGCAATTTCAAATGGCAACTTTCTGGCTTTAAGAAACACTATAAGAAATCAGGAAAAAAATTGTGGCAGTCAGTAACTGTTACTTTTTAGACCAAGCAGAGGGAAAAAAAATATGGAATCACTCAATTTTGAGGAAAAAATTATGGAATCACCCTGTAAATTTTCATCCCCAAAACTAACACCTGCATCAAATCAGATCTGCTCGTTAGTCTGCATCTAAAAAGGAGTGATCACACCTTGGAGAGCTGTTGCACCAAGTGGACTGACATGAATCATGGCTCCAACACGAGAGATGTCAATTGAAACAAAGGAGAGGATTATCAAACTCTTAAAAGAGGGTAAATCATGCAATGTTGCAAAAGATGTTGGTTGTTCACAGTCAGCTGTGTCTAAACTCTGGACCCAAATACAAACAACATGGGAAGGTTGTTAAAGGCAAACATACTGGTAGACCAAGGAAGACATCAAAGCGTCAAGACAGAAAACTTAAAGCAATATGTCTCAAAAATCAAAAATGCACAATAAAACAAATGAGGAATGAATGGGAGGAAACTGGAGTCAACGTCTGTGACCCGAACTGTAAGAAACCGCCTAAAGGAAATGGGATTTACATACAGAAAAGCTAACGAAAGCCATCATTAACACCTAAACAGAAAAAAACCAGGTTACAATGGGCTAAGGAAAAGCAATCGTGGACTGTGGATGACTGGATGAAAGTCATATTCAGTGATGAATCTCGAATCTGCATGGGCAAGGTGATGATGCTGGAACTTTGTTTGGTGCCGTTCCAATGAGATTTATAAAGGATGACTGCCTGAAGAGAACATGTAAATTTCCACAGTCATTGATGATATGGGGCTGCATGTCAGGTAAAGGCACTGGGGAGATGGCTGTCATTACATCATCAATAAATGCACAAGTTTATGTTGATATTTTGGACAATTGAAAGGATGTTTGGGGATGATGAAATCATTTTTCAAGATGATAATGCATCTTGCCATAGAGCAAAACACTGTGAAAACATTCCTTGCAAAAAGACACATAGGGTCAATGTCATGGCCTGCAAATAGTCCGGATCTTAATCCCATTGAAAATCTTTGGTGGAAGTTGAAGAAAATGGTCCATGACAAGGCTCCAACCTGCAAAGCTGATCTGGCAACAGCAATCAAGAGAAAGTTGGAGCCAGATTGATGAAGAGTACTGTTTGTCACTCATTAAGTCCATGCCTCGAGACTGCAAGCTGTTAGAAAAGCCAGAGGTGGTGCAACAAAATACTAGTGATGTGTTGGAGCGTTCTTTTGTTTTTCATGATTCCATCATTTATTCCTCAGAATTGAGTGATTCCATATTTTTTTCTCTCTGCTTGGTCTAATAAATTAAACGTTACTGACTGCCACAATTTTTTTTCCCTGATTTCTTACAGTGTTTCTTAAAGCCAGAAAGTTGCCATTTGAAATGACTTTAGTTTTGTGTCATGTCTGTGATCTGCTTTTTTTCTACAAAATTAAACAACTGAATGAACATCCTCCGAGGCCGGTGATTCCATCATTTTTGTCAGGGGTTGTAGAAGCAACACATGGGAGGGTTTTTACTTTCTGAAGCTGGATTTGACACCTCTGACCTTGACATATTTTTAAGAGCTCAGTACTTCAGAACCTAAAATGAATCCGGCCCTTATACTTTTTTATATAAAATTACAACTCCAAAAATTTGCTCAGGAAATGTGGAATTAGAACGACAATTAGAACGACCAATAACCAAACAAGAAATAGAACAAGCTATAAACAATATGCAAAACCTCTAAAGCCCCTGGCCGACGGTTACAATTCAGAATTTTACAAAACCGTTAAAAGAAAAACTCTCATCTGTGTTGTGTGGGCCGCCAGAAGAGGAGGTACTGCTGGCCCACCACCAGAGGGCGCCCTGTCTGGAGTGCGGGCTCCAGGCACCAGAGGGCGCAGCCGCCTCACAGGAGCAGCCGGGGTGACAGCTGTCACGCATCACCTGCAACAGCTGTTACCAATCATCTGATCGGCAGGAGTATATCAGCAGGACAACGTCTCCACCTCTTTGCCGAGATATCGTTCTACCTGGAAGGTAACGTACCTCAGCTGTCTGCTTGACAATAACCTTTGTGACTTTTGTGCATTATATTTTGGACTGTTTTTCCAACGAGAGGTGGAGGTAGCTTTCCTGCCGTGCTGATTTCTGGGTGCAAACGCATCCTCATTCACTTGCTTTTTGTTCCTCGCCAGCAGTACCAGATCCGACACGCGGAGGCAGTGGCCACCTGGGAGTTTGGGACTTGGCGGCTCCAGTATTCCCGGGGTCTGGTGGCGGAGGAAATCGTGTGGTTCCGGTTCTGCTTTGGACAGGCGTCTCCTATCTTCGAGCCTGCCCACACGACACCTTGTGAATTGACTGTTGT
The DNA here is from genome assembly GCF_902500255.1 of Thalassophryne amazonica. NCBI lineage: Eukaryota > Metazoa > Chordata > Actinopteri > Batrachoidiformes > Batrachoididae > Thalassophryne > Thalassophryne amazonica. The sequence continues at coordinate 2,686,527 of NC_047114.1, read as the reverse complement.
CTATTGTTGCAATCTGTTGTATTTGTTGTGCACATTCACAACAGTAAAGTGTTGTTATTTGACCTATTCCATTGTCCGTTCATTTGCGCCCCCTGTTGTGGGTCCGTGTACCTACACTTTCCCAACAATCTGTACTGATTGAAGTTTTCAATGAAGCTTTACATAGTGGAGACTCTTTGCCTCCAACATTCTATCAGGCAAATATTTCTCTTATTCACAAAAAAGATTAAAAAAAAACCCTGGACCCTGCATCTCACATACCTGCTGTAGACAACAAAATATTAGCAAAAATCTTAGCTACATGTCTGGAAACTATCTTACCAACAATAATCTCCCAAGACCAAACTAGTTTTTATTACAAATAGACAATTATTTTTCCAATATGAGAAGATGACTGAATATAATTTATACCAGAAACAAAGAGATCTCCATCCTGAAATTTTATTCCCCCTAAATGCAGAAAAAGCCTTTGACAGGGTTGAATGGGATTACCTCTTTTCAACCTTGTCAAAGTTCAGATTTGGCCCCAAATTTATATCGCTGGTCAAATTATTATACACCAAACCTCAAGCCTCAGTACAAACCAATAATGTCTACGAGGTCTGTCAATAAAGTAATGGTCCTTTTTATTTTTTTCAAAAACTATGTGGATTTCATTCATATGTTTTTATGTCAGACAAGCTTGAACCCTCGTGCGCATGCGTGAGTTTTTCCACGCCTGTCGGTTACGTTATTCACCTGTGAGCACACCTTGGGAAGGAGTGGTCCCGCCCCCTCGTCGGATTTTCATTGTCTGGAAATGGCGGAATGAAAAGGATTTTTTTTTCCATCAGAATTTTTTCAGAAGCTGTTAGAAACTGGCACCTGGAAACAATTCGAAAAATTTATCTGGCTTTCGGTGAAAATTTTACGGGCTTCACAGAGAATAAGGACTGTTACTATAGCTTTAAGGACCCCTTTAAGGACCCCTTTAAGGACGCTCAGCGCGCCGCGCTCCAAGCTGCGATGACACGGCACAAGCCACCGAACCATTTCTAAACAGATGGCTCTGTGGATACGAGACCATCATGTGCTCTTTCTCTGGTTATCACAAGAGCTGGACATCAGCCATTTTCTGGCAGATTTCACTTTTAACAAGAGATTTTGTCATGGAAAGCCGCTCGGAGGCTTCGCACGTAAAGACCGATTCGCTTTGGAAGCGAGACAAAGGAACACCTCCGTTTCGGCGTGTCAGAGGACAAGTTTGGACATGCCTATCTCAGCTTTCAATGCTTACCAGTCCAGTAAGTATCAGAGAAATTGTGGAGAGCTGGACATGTCCAAACTTGTCCTCTGACACGCTTTCCATGACAAAATTGTTGTGAAAGTGTAGTGACACGGACCCACAACAGGGGGCGCAAATGAACGGTCAATAGATGAGCCAAAATATAACAATTTAATGTTGTGAATGTGCACAACGAACATACAGACAATCTCAGAATATCACAACAGTCAATACACAAAGGTGACGTGTGGGCAGGCTCGAGGATAGAAGACGTCTGTCCTGAGGAGAGCCGGAACCACACGATTTCCGCCGCCCCAGAACCTGGTGAATACTGGAGCCGCCAAGTCCCGAATTCCCAGGTGATCACCGTCCCCGACTGTCAGATCTGGTACTGCTGGTGAAGAACAAAGACAGTCAAGTGTGGGGTGGTGTACACCCAGTAACAATAACGGTGGGAATGCCACCTCCACCTCACACTCAGCGCGTTGCAGCGGTCTCAGCTGAAAAGGAGCGCCGTCTTGCACAGCCTCCTCAAAAACGACCGGTTCTCCTGCAAACACTCACAATAAACAGATTTACAAAAGGCTGAGGATATTACCTCCAATGAAGTATGATATCTCGGCAACGAGGTGGAGATGACGTCTGGTCTTTATGGAGTGAGATGATGTTGAGTAGATGGGTGACAGCTGTCAAGAGGTAATGAGCTGTCACCCCCGGCTGTGTCCATGGCGGCAGCGCCCTCTCATGCCTGAAGCCCGCACTTCAGGCAGAGCGCCCACTGGTGGTGGGCCAGCAGTACCTCCTCTTCTGGCGGCCCACACACAACAGGACCCCCCCCTCAACGGGCGCCTCCTGGCGCCCGACCCGGCTTGTTGGGGTGTTGACGTTAGAAGTCGGCCAGGAGGGCCGGATCCAGGATGAAGCTCCTCTTCACCCAGGAGCGTTCTTCGGGTCCATACCCCTCCCAGTCCACCAAGTACTGGAACCCCCGACCCATCCGACGGACGTCCAGGAGCCGGCGCACCGTCCAAGCCGGCCCCCCGTCGATGATCCGAGCAGGAGGGGGCGCCGGTCTGGGAGCACAGAGGGGTGAGGTGTGATGAGGTTTGATACGTGACACGTGGAAAACCGGATGGATCCGCAGTGAAGCCGGGAGTTGGAGCTTCACTGCAGCAGGACTGAGGACTTTGAGGATCTTGAAGGGGCCAATGTACCTGTCCTGAAGTTTCGGGGAGTCCACCTGGAGGGGGATGTCCTTCGTGGAAAGCCACACCTCCTGCCCGGGCTGGTAAGCAGGGGCCGGGGATCGCCGGCGGTCTGCATGGGTCTTCACCCTCGTCCGGGCCTTCAACAAGGCAGAGCGGGCGGAACGCCACACCCGACGGCACTTCCGCAGGTGGGTCTGGACCGAGGGCACACCGACCTCTCCCTCCACCACGGGAAACAACGGGGGCTGATACCCCAAACACACCTCAAATGGGGAGAGGCCGGTGGCCGAAGACACCTGGCTGTTATGCGCATACTCGATCCAGGCCAGATGGTTACTCCAGGCCGTCGGGTGCGCGGATGTGACGCAGCGGAGAGTCTGTTCCAGTTCCTGGTTGACCCGCTCTGTCTGTCCGTTCGTCTGTGGATGGTACCCGGACGAGAGGCTCACGGTGGCCCCCAGTTCCCTGCAGAAGCTCCTCCAGACGTGTGAGGAGAACTGGGGACCACGATCTGAGACGATGTCGGTGGGTATCCCATGCAGACGGACAACGTGGTGGACCAGGAGGTCTGCTGTCTCCTGGGCTGTTGGGAGCTTCGGGAGGGCCACGAAGTGGGCCGCCTTGGAGAAACGGTCCACTATCGTGAAGATGGTGGTGTTGCCCTGGGACGGCGGGAGGCCCGTGACGAAATCCAGGCCGATGTGGGACCAGGGGCGATGAGGCACCGGCAGCGGCTGGAGGAGTCCTTGGGCCTTCGTGTGTACTGCCTTGCCCCTGGCACAGGTGGTGCAGGCCTGGATATATTCCCGGACGTCTGCCTCCATAGACGCCCACCAGAAGCGCTGCCGGACAACTGCCACGGTCCTTCGCACCCCTGGATGACAGGAGAGCTTGGAACCGTGACAGAAGTCCAAGACTGCAGCTCTGGCCTCTGGTGGGATGTACAGACGGTTCTTCGGACCTGTTCTTGGGTCCGGGCTCCGTGCCAGGGCCTCCCGGACGGTCTTCTCCACGTCCCAGGTGAGGGTGGCCACGATAGTGGACTCAGGCAGGATGCGCTCCGGTGGATCCGACAGTGCAGTTTTGACCTCCTCTTCGTGTACCCGGGACAAGGCATCCGACCTCTGGTTCTTGGTCACGGGGCGACAGGTGATCCGGAAGTCAAAACGCCCGAAGAACAGTGACCAGCGGGCTTGCCTGGGGTTCAGCCGCTTGGCGGTCCTGATATACTCCTGGTTCCGATGGTCAGTGAAAACCGTGAACGGCACAGACGCTCCCTCCAACAGGTGTCTCCACTCCTCAAGAGCCTCTTTCACCGCAAGGAGTTCTCGATTGCCGACGTCATAGTTCCGTTCAGCCGGGGTCAACCTGCGTGAAAAGTAGGCACACGTGTGAAGAACCTTATCGGTCTCTCCGCTCTGGGACAGCACGGCTCCTATCCCTGAGTCAGAGGCGTCCACTTCAACCATGAACTGGTGGCTAGGGTCGGGCTGCACCAAAACTGGCGCAGTAGAGAACCGTCGTTTCAACTCCTTGAACTCGGCTTCGCACGATCCGACAGGTGAAGGGGACTTTTGGATAGGTCAGGGCTGTCAGGGGGCTAACTACCTGACTGTAGCCCTAATGAACCTCCTATAGAAATTAGCGAAACCGAGGAACTGTTGCAGCTTCCTACGGCTTGTTGGTTGGGGCCAATCTCTCACACGCCGCAACCTTGGCCGGATCAGGGGCGACGGAGTTGGAGGAGATTATAAACCCCAGGAAGGACAAAGACGTGCGGTGAAACTCGCACTTCTCGCCCTTCACAAACAGTCGGTTTCTCTAATAACCGCTGCAGGACCTGACGTACATGCTGGACATGGGTTCTCAGGATCCGGAGAAAAGATGAGAATATCGTCCAGATATACGAAGATGAATCGGTGCAGGAAGTCCCGCAAGATGTCGTTAACCAAGGCTTGGAACGTCGCGGGGGTGTTGGTGAGGCCGAACGGCATGACCAGGTACTCAAAGTGACCTAACGGGGTGTTAAATGCCGTCTTCCATTCGTCTCCCTTCCGGATCCGAACTAGGTGATATGCATTTCTAAGATCCAGCTTAGTAAAGATTTTGGCTCCATGCAGGGGGGTGAACACGGAATCTAACAATGGCAACGGGTATCGGTTGCGAACCGTAATCTCATTCAGTCCCCTGTAATCAATGCATGGACGGAGTCCACCATCTTTCTTGCCCACAAAAAAGAAACCTGCCCCCATCGGGGAGGTGGCGTTCCGGATCAGCCCGGCAGCTAATGAGTCCCGGATGTAGGTCTCCATTGATTCGCGCTCAGGTCGTGAGAGGTTGTACAGCCTGCTGAACGGGAACTCAGCGCCTGGAACCAAATCAATGGCACAATCGTACGGACGGTGCGAGGGAAGGGTGAGTGCCAGATTCTTGCTGAAGACGTCAGCAAGATCGTGGTACTCAACCGGCACTGCCGTCAGATTTGGAGGGACTTTGTCCTCCTCCTTAGCCTGTGAACCGGGAGGAACCGAGGATCCTAAACACCCCCGATGGCAGGTTTCGCTCCACTGAACCACCACCCCAGACGGCCAATCAATCCGGGGATTGTGCTTCAACATCCATGGGATGCCCAAAATCACGCGGGAGGTAGAAGGAGTTACAAAAAACTCAATCTCCTCCCGATGGTTTCCAGACACCACCAGAGTTACTGGTTGTGTCTTGTGTGTGAGTAAAGGGAGGAGGGTGCCATCTAGTGCCCGCACCTGCAATGGCGAAGGAAGCACCACCAAAGGGAGCCCTACCTCCCTTGCCCATCTGCTGTCTAGCAGATTCCCTTCTGACCCCGTGTCCACCAGTGCTCGGGCTTGAAGGGTTAAATCCCCGCTCAGGATTGTGACTGGGAGTCATGTGGCAATTTGTGTGTGTCTTACTTGAATGTTTTGAACCCCCCTTAGCCCAGTCTCTAAGGGCGAGTGTTGTTGTTTTGGCCGTTTGGGGCAGTTTCTCTGTGTGTGCTCAGTTGAGCTGCAGAGAAAATACTCTCCACGGATCAGCCTCCCCATTTGGCCCTGTTGCATTTCCCTAACAACGTCAGCAGGGGGAGCTGTTGCCCCACAAAGCGCTGCGGCTGTGGAGCGTGGGGAGGGCGGCCCCTTTTCAAACCCGGAAGGGAGACGGGCGGCGCGTATCCGGTCACGTCCTTCGCCTTGCTCCCGACGGCGTTCCTCCAACCGATTGTCTAACCGTATAACGAGATCGATAAGCCCATCTAAATCCCGCGGTTCCTCCTTAGCTACCAGCTGCTCCTTCAGAACCAACGACAGTCCGTTTATGAAGGCGGCGCGGAGCGCAACGTTATTCCAGCCGGACCTCGCAGCCGCGACGCGGAAGTTGACTGCATAAGCGGCTGCGATCTCGCGTCCCTGTCTCATTGACAGCAGCACTGTTGAAGCGGTCTCTCCTCTGTTAGGGTGATCAAACACTGTTCTGAACTCCCCCACAAACCCAGTGTATGCTGATAACAACCGTGAGTTCTGTTCCCAGAGCGCCGTAGCCCAGGCGCGTGCTTTACCCCGAAGCAGAGCAATCACATAAGCTATTTTACTAGCATCTGACGCGTACATGACGGGACGTTGTGCGAAGACGAGCGAACACTGCATAAGAAAGTCCGCGCACGTCTCCACACAACCTCCGTACGGCTCAGGAGGGCTTATGTATGCTTCAGGGGATGGTGGGAGGGGTTGTTGAACCACCACTGGAACATTTATATCCTGCACAGGGTCGGCAGGAGGAGGAGCTGCAGCAGGCCCTGAGCGCTTGCCACCATCTGTGCGGAGAGAGCCTCCACCCTGCGGTTCAGGAGGATGTTTTGCTCAGTCATTTGATCCAACCAAGCCGTAAAGGCGGTGAGAATGTGCTGCAGCTCACCAATCATGTCTCCTGCAGACGCCTGCGCTCCCTGCTCTCCCATTGGTCGTTCAACAGCCGGGTGACGCCCCTCGGAGTCCATGACGCTGGCCGAGATATCCTGTTGGGAAAGTGTAGTGACACGGACCCACAACAGGGGGCGCAAATGAACGGTCAATAGATGAGCCAAAATATAACAATTTAATGTTGTGAATGTGCACAACGAACATACAGACAATCTCAGAATATCACAACAGTCAATACACAAAGGTGACGTGTGGGCAGGCTCGAGGATAGAAGACGTCTGTCCTGAGGAGAGCCGGAACCACACGATTTCCGCCGCCCCAGAACCTGGTGAATACTGGAGCCGCCAAGTCCCGAATTCCCAGGTGATCACCGTCCCCGACTGTCGGATCTGGTACTGCTGGCGAAGAACAAAGACAGTCAAGTGTGGGTGTGTGTACACCCAGTAACAATAACGGTGGGAATGCCACCTCCACCTCACACTCAGCGCGTTGCAGCGGTCTCAGCTGAAAAGGAGCACCGTCTTGCACAGCCTCCTCAAAAACGACCGGTTCTCCTGCAAACACTCACAATAAACAGATTTACAAAAGGCTGAGGATATTACCTCCAATGAAGTATGATATCTCGGCAACGAGGTGGAGATGACGTCTGGTCTTTATGGAGTGAGATGATGTTGAGTAGATGGGTGACAGCTGTCCAGAGGTAATGAGCGACAGCTGTCACCCCCGGCTGTGTCCATGGCGGCAGCGCCCTCTCGTGCCTGAAGCCCGCACTTCAGGCAGAGCGCCCACTGGTGGTGGGCCAGCAGTACCTCCTCTTCTGGTGGCCCACACACAACAAAAATCTCTTGTTAAAAGTGAAATCTGCCGGAAAATGGCTGATGTCCAGCTCTTGTGATAACCAGAGAAAGAGCACACGATGGTCTCAGATCCACAGAGCCATCCATTTAGAAATGGTCCGGTGGCTTGTGCCGCGTCGTCGCAGCTCGGAGCGTGGCGCGCCGACCGTTCTTAAAGGGGTCCTTAAAGCTGTAGTAACAGTCCTTATTCTCTGTGAAGCCCGTAAAATTTTCACCGAAAGCCATTTCCAGACAATGAAAATCCGACGAGGGGGCAGGACCACTCCTTCCCAAGGTGTGCTCACAAGCGAATGACGCAACCGACAGGCGTGGAAAAACTCAAGCATGCGTACGAGGGTTCAAGCATGTCTGACGTAAAAACATATGAATGAAATCCATATAGTTTTTGAAAAAAATAAAAAGGACCGTTACTTTATTGACATACCTCGTATTCATGTTATTTCCCCCTCATCCGCTAAGCTAGACAGGGCTGTCCACTTTCCCCACTGCTGTTTGCACTGGCCATCAAGCACCTAGTGCTTATGTTATGAGCTACAGAGGAATATACCAGAATAAAAAGAGGAAAAACCAAATGCAAAGTTTCACTTTATGCAGATGATCTGTTACTGTACATCTCAAATGCTGCACAGTTGGTCCCGGTGATAATGGAGGTTTTGAGAGAATTTGGAGTAATATCAAGATACAAACTAAATCTATCAAAAAGTATACTGTGTTTCCAATCAACTCTAAAGCTCTTCTGAGTATAAGTATTTTGAAAATTTTTCCTTTCTTTTCAATCTCAACTCCATTGAAATACTAGGGGATAAATATATTACTCAAGATTATAATAGCCTCTTCAAACACAACTTTTCAAAGTTGTATGAAAAAACTAAAAATACTATAAACACATGGAAGAATTTGCCGATTTCATTAGCAGGCCGAATAAACACCATAAGAATGAATATTTTGCCAAAATTTATTTTCTTATTTCAATGCATTCCCATATATATAAAACAAAAACATTCTTTGATAAATTAGATTCTATCATGTCACATTTTACATAGAACATAAAACCTCCAAGAATTAAAAAAAAATCTTACAAAGACCAACTTGTCAAGGTGGAATGGGATTACCATGTTTCAGACATTACTGGTCATGTCATATTTGCTCCATATCATTTTGAGCTGCTAATCACAAGACTGAATGGAGCAAAATGGAAAATGAGTGCTGTTGTCCTTCCTCTGTAAAAGCATTACTTTATTCTTCTATTCCAATTCCAAAATATAATTTTGAGAATCCAGTGGTCTCTCACTCTGTCAAAAATTTGACCCAGATAAGGAAATATTTTGGATGGAAGGACACGTTAGCAATAGGGATAGTTATTGATAAGATTTTATTGATATTAATACCATTATCAATTCTGCTTATCGATCCGATTCCTTATCGATTCCCTTATTGATACCTCTTGTGAATTTTCTTTGTAAAAAAAGTTGGCTTCCACCATTCGGAAGATTCAGACGGCTTTCGGTGGCTTTTCAGTCGTGTGACTATCCGAGAAATTGTGGAAGAGCTGGGCATGTCACAACATGTCCTGTGAGACTTCAACACGGTGGCGCTTTTGCTCCGTCAGCTTCGTGCCGAAGAATTTCACTGCCACTCTTTTCATGGCCAAATCTTCTGTCACAGTGGAATGTGCCGAAAAAGTGCTGATGTCCACCTCTTCCGCAATTTTTCGGATAGTCACTCGACGGTCGCACATCACCACAGCGTTCACTTTGGAAATGATCTGGTCATTTCAGCGTGTTGATGCCGATCGGAGCGTGGCTCGCTCTCCACTGTTGTGCGGACGTCTTTAAACCGGTTGTACCACTCCTTAATCTGTGTGATGCCCAGAGGATCGTCTCCAACAGCCGTCTGAATAATCCAAATGGTTTCCACCTGGCTGTCACCCAGTTTCTGCCAAAATCTGATGCAGTCGCGCTGCTCCAGTTGTTCCGTCATTTCCTTGCAAAGAAAAAACGACGAGAGACTCCACCCATCCTCACACAAAGGCTGCTTACAAGCAAATGACGCAACCGACAGGTGTGAAAAAATTCACGCATGCGCACAAAGGTTCAAGGTTTGCTCATGCAAGTACACGTGATTCAAATCCATCAGGTTTTTGCAAAAAATAAAAAGGTCCGATACTTTTCTAACAGACCTCGTACTTTCTGTCAAACTGTAGCTGAACTTTCAGGTCTTCTTTTTAAGAAAATCTTCCTCTACACCACTTCATCAGGAAGCTGGATTTTAGATTTTTAATTCATTTATATCAAGTTGTAGAGATTTGCTTTCAGTTTGAGTTTAAGGAAGATAATTTTAGTAAAAAAAAAAATGTATTTGAAATGGAATAAACAAAGTAAAATGTGTGAAATACCAAGTGTTCCAATACTTTTGAGGGCAATTGAGAAACAGTGAGGAGCAACATCTTACATCTCATATATAGTGCAGCAGATAAGAGAATATTTAGAGTGGAATCCTGAAAATGGTGATACAAACATCAAATTTGGCACAAATAATCCATAGACAACTCTTTAAAAAACTGATTGGCCTCTTGAATTTTCAAGAGGCAGCCAGGTCGGGGTCAATTGAAGAATCACACAGGGGTCAAAATCAGGGGTGGACAAGTTGTTCCAGAAAGGGCCAAGAGGGTGCAGGTTTTCTTTGAAGCCACTGACTCCACCAGGTGATTTCACTGATTAACATCACTTTGAGCAGATGGAATCAGTTAATCAGCAGCTGCAAAGAAAACCTGCACCCTCTTGGTCCTTTCTGGAACAAGTTGCCCACCCCTGGTCTAAGTTAAAAGATGCTTCAATCATATAGAAAACTACACCACATTATTTGCCTGATCATAAAGATTGAAAAAAAAGGTTTAGTTTGGACAATCTGTGACTGAATGTTCTGGAGTTATGAGGTAAAAGCAGCAAGAATGGTGACAAAGCTCAGTTTGTACAGGGGTCAAAAGTTAAAGTTGCTCCATTAATTTTGCTCCAGCTGTATTTGTGTAGAATTCGTTGCTTGTATCACCATTTGAAGGACTGTTTCAGTTATCTGCTGCACTAATAAGCCAACCATGGTAAGCCACCCAAATTAAAGGAGAAATGCTACTTTTAACAACCTGGACCTCATTTCTGACATAAAATACGGTTGTTTACTCACCAATATAAGTTTGTTGTGATTAGAAGTCCATAGTTCAAATGACGTGTTCAGTTCAAATCTGGAGCAAACATTTTTCTTCTTCTTCTAAGGTGGATTAGAACTTTTTGTGGTACACAGCACCCACTACTGGACAGGAGGAACCGAGCAGTCAATGTGACTCACTGATTTGAAAATGCAGCTCTTTCAACCAGACGTGTGGTGCTGTGACATGTCAATCATCTGTGTCCGGTCAGATTTCAGGAGAGTCCAGTGAAACCCCGGCCTCCACTCTAGCTCCACCCATGCCAGGAATTGTTTGACATTTGAACATTTCCTATTTCACTGTGAGTGATAAATTGGCACTTCCTGTTTAAGTGTGAGTTTGCCACTGAATTCCCGCAAGATTCCATCTCGTCTGTCAATCCAGGAAGTGTTTGACATTTCAACATTTCCTGTTTTACTGTGGATTTGAAAATTGGCACTTCCTGTTTAGGATGCCCTGTACCATGAGTGAGCTTCATGCCGCTGCGCAATGCTACGCTCATATTATTCTGACCAGACTCTAACTTGACTCAGCAGACAGCGGTGCAGCATTTGGAGCTGTGTGAACGGAACGGAGGACGATTCTCATTTCTTGACTGCAACAAGACAAGAGTCCCAGTTAGTGACTTTAATCTGCACAAAAGTGACTCACGATTGACATATTTTAATGGCTTTGAGAGGGGTTAAGAAGCAGACTTGCAGTTAATCAAAGAACCAATGAAGCAGTGGATTGAAGCACTGCTTCACTGTCTCAAGCTTCAAAGCAAGTTGTGCTGCAGAAGCAGTTGATTACAGAGCTGCCACAGGGTCTGTAATCAACGTAGAGAAATGATCATTTTCCCGGACAAACACCCTGAAAAAGAACGGCCGCTCTGAAGGACCGATAAGGGAATCATTAAGCAAAAGACTATTGATATCAGTGGATCAAATAATTTCTTAACAAAAAGAACCGGTTCTCGATACCCAACCCTAGTCAGTGCTCAGTCCTTTAAACAATCACTCATTTCCTCCATCGGTTTCAAATAAGTCATTCTATGAGTGGAGTCACAAAGGGATTTAAAGTATTAAAGGTTTATTTATTGAAAAGGTTTTCCCTACATTTCAACAATTACAAAACAAATTCCTTTAAATTCCTTCAGATACGTACCTGTATTAAGAGCCAATTCCCATCCTTCCCCATTACTTCACGTGGCAACTGTTTAGTGATTATTTCAGTTTTTATTGATATAACTACTTTTTCTTTCTTTTCTTCTTTTTTTGGAATGGAAATGATTGAAGTGTGATATCCTCTGTTTCATCTTTGTTTGCATGTATTATAAATGAAAAAAATGTTAATAAAGAGAAGTAATAAAAAATAACAAGTTTATATACCCTGGCGGGATTTTTTTTTATTTTTAATTTTTTTTTTTTTTCAGAGAATATGGTAAATGTGCTGCATTTATATAGCGCTTTTCCATCTGCATCAGACACTCAAAGCGCTTTACAATAATGCCTCACATTCACCCCAATGTCAGGGTGCTGCCATACAAAGTGCTCACTACACACCGGGAGCAACTAGGGGATTAAAGACCTTGCCCAAGGGCCCTAAGTGATTTTCTGGTCAGGCTGGGATTTGAACTTTCTTCCCTCATGGTTTTTTTTTTTCTTTCATTCATTCAAACCTTTATTTAACCAGGATTTAACAAATTCATTGAGATTAAAAATCCCTTTTACAAGAGTGTCCTGGCCAAGAGGCAACACACAAAAACACATACATACATAAACACATATTACATACATCATTTTAAAATAATCAACATCTAAAAACATTGACAGACAGACTTTGATTGATCAGATCCTTTAGTGGAGGATGGTTAGTGGTTGAGTGAAGCCATTTATTTACTGTTTCCTCTTTTCAAATCATAATGACAACAGAAACGACCCAAATGACCCTGATCAAAAGTTTACATCCCCCTGTTATTCATATCGTGCGTTGCCCCCTTTAACATCAGCGGCAGCTTGGAGTCTTTTGTGGTCTTTGTGTTTGAGTCTCTCTGATGGTGAAGCTGCCACTGAATATGTCTTGGACTTTATTTACTTCAGTTATGAAGAAACACAAGCAGTATGACACTCTGTGGTATATCTGCATGGAGTAGACAGGTCTCAAAAACTGAAGGAGAAGAGTGAGGAAAGCCACCAAGCCACCCAGACAACCCAGAAGAAGTTCTAAGCCTCTGTAGCTGTGACTGGAGAAACTGTGCACAGTGTAAATTTTGCATTTCTCATCACACTCTGAGCTTCATAGTGGAGAAGGACTTTCTTTCATCAAAACAAATCAAATCTAGTCTAGCATCTCAAATGTACCTTCTGGCAATTTGTAGCTGAACTTTCAGGGCTTCTTTTTAAGAAAATCCTTCTCTGTACCACTTCATCATGAAGCTGTGTAACCGGTGATACAAAATGCAAAGCATGAGAGAAGTCGAAGGGCAGAATGCGTATCTTCCCCTCATATCACTCCATGTCTTGGTCCCGTGCCTTCTTCCTCGCACTCCACTAGGAGTGCACTCCCCACGCCTACAGCGCCCCCTGCCAAGGAACCAATGCAGCTCGGCGGGGCTCGAGTGACATCCGAGGAAAGGAACCGTAGATTAGAGGCTGGGGAGTGCTTTTACTGCAGTGCCCGGGGGCACATCCTTTGTGAATGCCCGTTTTGGCCTAAAGCCAACACTCACCAACAGACCCCGGATTATTGGTGAGCCATACTCATGTCACAGGTGACTGTACTTCGCACACTTCAACCGTCAATCGATTCACGCATGGATGCCAATTTCCTAGATCAAAGCATTATCATTCAAGCACTCATCCCGGAGGTGGCACTGCACACTCACACTGCACTGCACACTCTGCACACGTAGGTATTCGGGTAAACATGTTAGATGTCACACAGCTCCCCACGATCATGCACCAAATGGTCATTCTGGTTGTTTCTGGGTCATCCACTGGTGTTGGGTCATCCCTGGTTAACCCTTCACAATCTGGTTTTCGATTGTGATACCCAGCTTTATCTATCCATGAAGCCAGAGGACACACACCAATTAGCTAAACTGCAGGATTGTCTTACAGACATAAAGACATGGATGACCTCTAATTTCCTGCTTTTAAACTCAGATAAAACTGAAGTTATTGTACTTGGCCCCACAAATCTTAGAAACATGGTGTCTAATCAGATCCTTACTCTGGATGGCATTACCCTGACCTCTAGTAATACTAGTAATTCATTATTATCAGGTTGTCCTAAAAGTTCCCTAAAAAGCCTTCAGTTAATTCAAAATGCTGCAGCTAGAGTACTGACGGGGACTAGAAGGAGAGAGCATATCTCACCCATATTGGCCTCTCTTCATTGGCTTCCTGTTAATTCTAGAATAGAATTTAAAATTCTTCTTCTTACTTATAAGGTTTTGAATAATCAGGTCCCATCTTATCTTAGGGACCTCGTAGTACCATATCACCCCGATAGAGCGCTTCGCTCTCAGACTGAAGGCTTACTTGTAGTTCCTAGGGTTTGTAAGAGTAGAATGGGAGGCAGAGCCTTCAGCTTTCAGGCTCCTCTCCTGTGGAACCAGCTCCCAATTCAGATCAGGGAGACAGACACCCTCTCTACTTTTAAGATTAGGCTTAAAACTTTCCTTTTTGCTAAAGCTTATAGTTAGGGCTGGATCAGGTGACCCTGAACTATCCCTTAGTTATGCTGCTATAGACGTAGACTGCTGGGGGGTTCCCATGATGCACTGTTTCTTTCTCTTTTTGCTCTGTATGCACCACTCTGCATTTAATCATTAGTGATCGATCTCTGCTCCCCTCCACAGCATGTCTTTTTCCTGTTTCTCTCCCTCAGCCCCAACCAGTCCCAGCAGAAGACTGCCCCTCCCTGAGCCTGGTTCTGCTGGAGGTTTCTTCCTGTTAAAAGGGAGTTTTTCCTTCCCACTGTAGCCAAGTGCTTGCTCACAGGGGGTCGTTTTGACCGCTGGGGTTTTACATAATTATTGTATGGCCTTGCCTTACAATATAAAGCGCCTTGGGGCAACTGTTTGTTGTGATTTGGCGCTATATAAAAAAATTGATTGATTGATTGATTGATTGGCCGACCGGCTGATTGCCTGGTGGAGTGAAGCCTGCCAAGTTAGATGCCTCCATTCCTCCATTCTGGGAGTCTGGCACCACTTCCCTCAATCTCTCTCTTATACCCAAGCCGTATCATGACCTCAGTGATGTATTTAGCAAAAGTTGGGCACTCTCTTTGCCGCAGCACCAACCTTATGACTGCTCCATCAATTTGCTTTCGGGTGCGTCTTTTCCCTGCAGCTGTTTTTACAACTTGTCACGCCCGGAAAGTCAATCAATGGAGCAGGACATTCAAGACTCCCTGGCCGCCGGACCTATCTGTCCCTCTTCCTCTCCCCTGGGGGCAGGCTTCTTTTTCATTGACTGCCGTGGGTTGAATGCGATCACTGTGCAGAATAAATATTTGATCTTCCGCTTAGAGTCAGCATTCAATTCATTACACAGGGCAGCCATATTCACCAAGCTCAACCTGCATAATGCTTACCATTTGGTCCTTGTTAAAGTGGGTGATGAGTGGAAACTGCGTTTAACACCCCTTTGGGGCGTTTTGAATACTCACCGTCTTCCAAGCACTTGTTAACGATGTGTTACGTGATTTTCTCAACTGTTTTGTTGTTCAAAGCAGTGGCCTCTTTGAACTAGGTTTTGGAACCGGACCTAGACGTGAAGCTGATGAGTTTGCCTCTGGACAATATTTCGTAGTAATGGGTGTTGAATGGTCTCATCTCTGTTCCTCCTTCGCGGAGTGCAGTCTGGGAAGGTCACCTGGGGGGGTGTTGGCGGAACTCCTGAGTCCTGAACGTTCGGACTCCGACTGTTGAGACGCTGAGAGAGCACGCCGCCTTTTCACCTCACCAGAACTTGAATTATTTAGTATTTCATGTATAGCACAAAGGGAGAAAAATAAAGGTGTTTTCTTTTTGGAACTGCTTCTGATTATTCCATGCTGGGTTCAGTCAGATACTGGATCGCGCCTCAATCCGCGTCTTATCCATAACAGAATTCTCCAGCCAAACCACTATGGACCCAGCGGCAGAAGCAGTTCCATTTCAGGTGAAAGTCCAGAAGCACCTGGAGATGAAAACAAATGCCGTGGTTCAACGATTGCTGAACCTCCGACAGGGGCGACGAAGCGCAGCTGATTATTCTGTGGATTTTCGAGTCTTTTCCGCTCAGTCTGGTTGGAATGCTGCTGCTTTGAGGGGGGTGTTTGTAGACGGGTTGAATGACTCCCTGAAAGATGAGCTAGCCGTCCGTGACGAACCGAAGGATTTAGATGAGTTAATATCCGTGGTTATTCGTCTAGACGATCGGATTAAGGAGCGTGGACGAGAGAGAGGGCGAGTGTCCAAGCGGGGTGTTTTGTCTCGGTTTTCCCCGACACAAGTCTGGACCGACTCTTCTTCGTTCCTCTGAGACTCCTCCGACGGGACCTCTAGCTCCTCTAGTGGACGAGCCAATGCAACTTGGAAGGGTCAGAACAGCCATATTGCCGCGGTCAAACGAGCGTCAGGAGACAGCATCATAACATGGGTCCAGGTGTTTTATGGACATTTTTGTGGGATATAAATGGGAGTTTTTGTAAACCAGGTTTTGTGTATAGCACTTGAGGTAGTTCTGGTGGGGTGAACAGGCTGGCTGGTCGGAGTTCGTTTGGACTCAGGTAAGCGTGTGGTTTTTTTTATTGTTTATAGTTATTTAATTTTTGTTGGCGGAATGGGTCGTTTTATTTTGTTGGTTTTTATTTCCCTGTCCCCTAACCCCAGCCTCACACACTTCTGGCCGTTCGTCTTTGGTGTTGTGGGGTGGTGCAGGTTGGTTGCTGGGCATTCCCATGAGGACCTCTGCACCTGGGGGGGGGGTCCAGGGCTCTTTTCTTAGATTTAGTTGTTTCCCGGTTCCTCTCCAGCCTCAGCGTGCCTCTGACCGTTCGCCATTGGCATTGCTGAGGTGTCGGGCAGTGGGGATATACTCCAGTCAGAGCGGTGGGGCCGATCAGTGCCGTACGCCTTTTCCGCTGCCCACCCCTCCCGGTAGGCTGGAGTATAGTCAGGGGGTCGACACCGGCCGTCTTACCGGTTTTCCCCTGCCCTTGGGGGTGGAGCTGGGTTGCATTTTTCCTATTGGCTTCTCCGGCTTATTAGTCCTGTGCCGATTGCCATGACGTGTTTCCCAACGGACCTGGAGGGTCTTTCGGGGTGCTGGGGAGGTCAATGGGGCTTTCTGTAGTTTTTGTTTGCTCCTGGGGTGGTTTTTGGAAATCCCTGGGGGTTTGGGGATTTTGTTTCCTCCTGTTCCCCCCCGGGGTTTGATGGGACGGTCCTCTGGGGGGGGGGGGGGGGGGTTGACTGTGGGGCCGACCGGCCGTGTTGGGCTGGGGTGGGGTTCCTGGGTTGTGGGGGTGTCTCCTGGGGTTTGATGGGACGGTCCTCTGGGGGATGTTAAGGCTCCCGTGTATGCCTGGGGATTCCTGGATGGCTCCTGCCATGGTCGTTGCTCCTGGGGTTGACGATGAGGTCCCCTGGGGGAAGTCGGGCTCCACATGTTAGGGGAGGGCGTTGTTTGTTTTTTCCTTTGACCTGTGTTCTAGTGTGTTGGGGGGTTTTTGTTGGGGTCTTTGGGTTTGTGTGTTTTTTGTTCCTCCCCAGGGTTTGATGGGATGGTCCTCTGGGGGGGGGGGGTTGGGTTGGGTATTGTGTTTTTCTTTTGTGTTTACCCCGGTGTGCTTCCCTGGGGTATGTTTGTGGTACTCTCTGGGGGGATGCTGGGGGCCTTTTTTTTTGTGTTTTGTTTTTGTGTTTGGGGTTGTTTCGGGATGTTTTTTTTTTTTTTTTTGATGCCGGCCAGCCTTTCTACTGCATCTCCCGGCTCTGCTGCCTGCTGTGATCTCTGCCCTCCTCCTGCTTTGGCCTTTGATGTGTGGGGTGGTTTTTGGGTCTGGTTTGTGCGGTCGCCGGGAGGCTTCCCGTTGATGGGGGGGTACTGTTGTGTGTTGGGGGGGGGGGGGTTTGGCTGGACAAGGTTGGGTTGTTTTGTGTTTATTTTCCTTCCCAGGTGATTTGGAGCTGTTCTCTGAGGAAAATGTGCTGCAGAAGAGTCTCTCTCCTCTGTTACGATGATTGGCTGCACCTGTTGCATTCTCGTGCAGCTCTCTATCAGGACAATCCACGACACCTGTGATGTTCACGTGCAGATCTGAGGACTTCCAGCTGGTACGAATGTAGTGATGAAGAACTACATTTAAACCAGCAGTGAGTTGGATAAGATTGCCGGAGAATACGACCTTGTGACGACTGTGTGGGGACGCTGAGGGCCGTTTCAGAGTCTGACATCACGCCTGTGAAGGAGGACGAGGGTGAGAGGCAAACGTTGTTAGCACACGACAGAGGTGAATCTTCTGAAAAGTTTATCCATGAATGTAAATTGGCGTTTATGCGCAGCTATGGGTGATTATTGGTGAAAATTGTTTGGCATGCTCCTCACGGCAGTGGCGTGCGGATTGATGGTCCTCCACTGGCTGTGAGCAGCGGCCTCTTTGAACTAGGTTTTGGAACCGGACCTAGACGTGAAGCTGATGAGTTTGCCTCTGGACAATATTTTGTAGTAATGGGTGTTGAATGGTCTCATCTCTGTTCCTCCTTCGCGGAGTGCAGTCTGGGAAGGTCACCTGGGGGGGGTGTTGGCGGAACTCCTGAGTCCTGAACGTTCGGACTCCGACTGTTGAGATGCTGAGAGAGCGCGTCGCCTTTTCACCTCACCAGAACTTGAATTATTTAGTATTTCATGTATAGCACAAAGGGAGAAAAATAAAGGTGTTTTCTTTTTGGAACTGCTTCTGATTATTCCATGCTGGGTTCAGTCAGATACTGGACCGCTCCTCAATCCGCGTCTTATCCATAACACAAGCCTTTCCATTGTTTCTGTGTAGGCTCTCAGTTGTCCAGGTGGTTTCCATAATAGAGAAGCTTGAATCTTCAACTGGACTGGGTTGCTTGACGCAAGGACATTTCAAATCACAGAAGCTTCCTCAGCTAAAATTCTTGCTCTAGTAGTCTGACTTCTGTCTGACCCTTGTCAAGAAGCCTTTCCATTGTTAAAACACCGGTTCATTACAGCCCCCATTCTTATTCAGCCTGATTCGGATCAGAAGTTCATCATGGAGGTCAATGCCACCAACGTCGGGATTGTGTCCCAGCAGGCTGACATTTGCAACCTTGAGCAGCTCTCATTTCTAGAAATCTGGCCAATTTTCTTAAATCCTCCAAACTGTGACTATCCAGGGTTGGGACCAGGAAGCAGAGTTGTAGTCTTACACACCTCTCTGCAGCTTCTCTCCCCCTGCCATCCCCTCATTACCCCATCCCCGTAGAGACGGTGCCTGCTCCCAGACTACCAATAACCAGCAAAAATCTATTTAAGCATAAAAATTCAAAAAAAAAATAATATAGCACCTTCAACTGCACCACAGACTAAAACAGTTAAATGTGGTCTATTAAACATTAGGTCTCTCTCTTCTAAGTCCCTGTTGGTAAATGATATAATAATTGATCAACGTATTGATTTATTCTGCCTTACAGAAACCTGGTTACAGCAGGATGAATATGTTAGTTTAAATGAGTCAACACCCCCAAGTCACACTAACTGTCAGAACGCTCGTAGCACGGGACGGGGCGGAGGATTAGCAGCAATCTTCCATTCCAGCTTATTAATTAATCAAAAACCCAGACAGAGCTTTAATTCATTTGAAAGCTTGACTCTTAGTCTTGTCCATCCAAATTGGAACTCCCAAAAAACAGTTTTATTTGTTATTATCTATCGTCCACCTGGTCGTTACTGTGAGTTTCTCTGTGAATTTTCAGACCTTTTGTCTGACTTAGTGCTTAGCTCAGATAAGATCATTATAGTGGGCGATTTTAACATCCACACAGATGCTGAGAATGACAGCCTCAACACTGCATTTAATCTATTATTAGACTCTATTGGCTTTGCTCAAAAAGTAAATGAGTCCACCCACCACTTTAATCATATCTTAGATCTTGTTCTGACTTATGGTATGGAAATAGAAGACTTAACAGTATTCCCTGAAAACTCCCTTCTGTCTGATCATTTCTTAATAACATTTACATTTACTCTGATGGACTACCCAGCAGTGGGGAATAAGTTTCATTACACTAGAAGTCTTTCAGAAAGCGCTGTAACTAGGTTTAAGGATATGATTCCTTCTTTATGTTCTCTAATGCCATATACCAACACAGTGCAGAGTAGCTACCTAAACTCTGTAAGTGAGATAGAGTATCTCGTCAATAGTTTTACATCCTCATTGAAGACAACTTTGGATGCTGTAGCTCCTCTAAAAAAGAGAGCTTTAAATCAGAAGTGCCTGACTCCGTGGTATAACTCACAAACTCGTAGCTTAAAGCAGATAACCCATAAGTTGGAGAGGAAATGGCGTCTCACTAATTTAGAAGATCTTCACTTAGCCTGGAAAAAGAGTCTGTTGCTCTATAAAAAAGCCCTCCGTAAAGCTAGGACATCTTTCTACTCATCACTAATTGAAGAAAATAAGAACAACCCCAGGTTTCTTTTCAGCACTGTAGCCAGGCTGACAAAGAGTCAGAGCTCTATTGAGCTGAGTATTCCATTAACTTTAACTAGAAATGACTTCATGACTTTCTTTGCTAACAAAATTTTAACTATTAGAGAAAAAATTACTCATAACCATCCCAAAGACGTATCGTTATCTTTGGCTGCTTTCAGTGATGCCGGTATTTGGTTAGACTCTTTCTCTCCGATTGTTCTGTCTGAGTTATTTTCATTAGTTACTTCATCCAAACCATCAACATGTTTATTAGACCCCATTCCTACCAGGCTGCTCAAGGAAGCCCTACCATTATTTAATGCTTCGATCTTAAATATGATCAATCTATCTTTGTTAGTTGGCTATGTACCACAGGCTTTTAAGGTGGCAGTAATTAAACCATTACTTAAAAAGCCATCACTTGACCCAGCTATCTTAGCTAATTATAGGCCAATCTCCAACCTTCCTTTTCTCTCAAAAATTCTTGAAAGGGTAGTTGTAAAACAGCTAACTGATCATCTGCAGAGGAATGGTCTATTTGAAGAGTTTCAGTCAGTCAGGTTTTACAATTCATCATAGTACAGAAACAGCATTAGTGAAGGTTACAAATTATCTTCTTATGGCCTCGGACAGTGGACTCATCTCTGTGCTTGTTCTGTTAGACCTCAGTGCTGCTTTTGATACTGTTGACCATAAAATTTTATTACAGAGATTAGAGCATGCCATAGGTATTAAAGGCACTGCGCTGCGGTGGTTTGAATCATATTTGTCTAATAGATTACAATTTGTTCATGTAAATGGGGAATCTTCTTCACAGACTAAAGTTAATTATGGAGTTCCACAAGGTTCTGTGCTAGGACCAATTTTATTCACTTTATACATGCTTCCCTTAGGCAGTATTATTAGACGGTATTGCTTAAATTTTCATTGTTACGCAGATGATACCCAGCTTTATCTATCCATGAAGCCAGAGGACACACACCAATTAGCTAAACTGCAGGATTGTCTTACAGACATAAAGACATGGATGACCTCTAATTTCCTGCTTTTAAACTCAGATAAAACTGAAGTTATTGTACTTGGCCCCACAAATCTTAGAAACATGGTGTCTAACCAGATCCTTACTCTGGATGGCATTACCCTGACGTCTAGTAATACTGTGAGAAATCTTGGAGTCATTTTTGATCAGGATATGTCATTCAAAGCGCATATTAAACAAATATGTAGGACTGCTTTTTTGCATTTACGCAATATCTCTAAAATCAGAAAGGTCTTGTCTCAGAGTGATGCTGAAAAACTAATTCATGCATTTATTTCCTCTAGGCTGGACTATTGTAATTCATTATTATCAGGTTGTCCTAAAAGTTTTTCCTTCCCACTGTAGCCAAGTGCTTGCTCACAGGGGGTCGTTTTGACCTTGGGGTTTTACATAATTATTGTATGGCCTTGCCTTACAATATAAAGCGCCTTGGGGCAACTGTTTGTTGTGATTTGGCGCTATATAAAAAAACTGATTGATTGATTGATTGTTCTTCCAGTGTCTGACTTCCGCTGAACAGAATTATGATGTGGGGAACTGGGAACTCCTGGCTGTGAAGGAGGCACTGGTGGAATGGAGACATTGGCTTGAAGGTACGTCTGTTCCCTTTATTGTTTGCACAGACCACAAGAACCTGGCAGACATCCAAGAGACTTAATTCCAGACAGGCCAGGTGATCCTTGTTTTTTGGATAGTTTAACTCCTCCATTACTTACAGACTCGGATCAAAAAACCCAAACCCAACACACTATCACATCAATTCTCCCAGAAAAACTGCATTTCATCTCCAGACAATATCATTCCTGACCAGTTGGATATTAGAGCATTCACCCGGAATATCGAGAGGGTTGATTGGGAGGCCCAGATAACCTACCCGACTCCTGGAGGAGGACCTCCCAGATGGCTCTTCATGCCACCTGCTACCCAGTCCACTGTCCTTCACTTCATCCATGCCTCAAAGTTCTCTTGTCACTCTGATATTTGAAGAACTCTCAAGATCCTCCAACAGAACTTCTCTTGGCCCTCAGCCCAGGCAGATATGCAGGACTACATCAAGGCTTGCACAATCTGCGCCAGGAGTAAACCGTGCAGTAGTAAATCAGTCACAGTCCAGACTCCTCCATCCACTGCCTACTCTTGGTCACCCCTGGTCGCACAGCTGCATGGATTTTTTCACAAGGCTCCCTCCTCCCCTCCTTCCCTGCTCCAAAGGAATGACCGCCATTCTCCCCATCGTGGATAGTTTTTCCAAGGTAGCACACTTTGTGGCCTGACCTCCTGGTCCACCATGTGTTTCAGCCGCATGGCATTCCCCTGGACATTGTATCAGACCAAGGACCCCAGTTCACGTCGCAAGTATGGAAGAACTTTAGCTCGGCACTTGGGGCCTTGGTCAGTCTCCCGTGCGGGTTCCACCCACAAACCAATGGCCAGGTGGAACGGGCCAACCATAAACTCAAGTCCACCCTCCAGTGTGTGACATCCTTCCACTCGTCTCTTGGAGCGATCATCTGCCGTGGGTACAATATGCTCACAATTGACAGGTGAGCTCAACTACTGGTTTGTCTCCATTTGAATGTTCATTGGGATATCAGCCACTTTTGTTTCCATCTCAGTAATGTGAATTAACTGTTCAATGTGTTCAAGCTCAACTGCGGCAGTGTCGGCGGGTGTGGGGACTGCCAGTTCTGCTCTGCTCCAGATGAGGGACAGGACAGTGTGTCATGCAGCCTGGCAGAAAACCCCGGGCCCCGGGCCCCAGGCCATGAGGCGTAGCTCTCATTCAAGGATGTGCCCTCTAGGCTGAGGTGAAGAAGCTGGCACAGAGATAACTGGGCCCCTTTGTGGTGTGCAAAGTCATCAACCCACCGCATTCAAACTCCATCTGCCACGGTCGCTCCGGATCCACCCTGTCTGAAGTCTGTCCACACCAGCACGCTGTTCACTCCAGCCAATACCACTCCTCCTGCCCGGCTCGTAGATGGCCATCTGTCAGAAATGGTGTGCTGGCCTCTGGACATGCGGCACTGGAGTCAGGGTTTCCAGTATCTGATGGATTGGAAGGGTTATGGGCCTGATGAGCATTCCTGGGTGTCGGAGAACCTCATCCTTGACCCCTCCCTCAATCAATCAATCAATCAATCAGTTTTTTATATAGCGCCAAATCACAACAAACAGTTGCCCCAAGGTGCTTTATATTGTAAGGCAAGGCCATACAATAATTATGTAAAACCCCAACGGTCAAAACGACCCCCTGTGAGCAAGCACTTGGCTACAGTGGGAAGGAAAAACTCCCTTTTAACAGGAAGAAACCTCCAGCAGAACCAGGCTCAGGGATTTCTTCAGGCCCACTTGGGCTGGTGTGGTAGGTCACCTGGGGGCTCCCATTGGGGGGGTACTGTTGTGCTGCCTTGGTATCTGCTTTGCTCCCCCTCCCTTCCTGTTCCTCCAGGCACTGTGTCATGGAACTGATTCTGCACACCTGTCTACTAATCAGCTCAGCTGCATATAAACTCTACAGTCCGGTCCTGCCCCTTCACAGCTGCCAGAAACTACCTGGCCTTTGTTTGTCTCTGTATGAAACTTTATGAGTCCTGGTTTTCTGGTACTGTACTAACTCTGGTTTTCTTGTGTTCCCATCAATCAATCAATCAATCAATTTTTTTTTATATAGCGCCAAATCACAACAAACAGTTGCCCCAAGGCGCTTCATATTGTAAGGCAAGGCCATACAATAATTATGTAAAACCCCAACGGTCAAAACGACCCCCTGTGAGCAAGCACTTGGCTACAGTGGGAAGGAAAAACTCCCTTTTAACAGGAAGAAACCTCCAGCAGAACCAGGCTTAGGGAGGGGCAGTCTTCTGCTGGGACTGGTTGGGGCTGAGGGAGAGAACCAGGAAAAAGACATGCTGTGGAGGGGAGCAGAGATCGATCACTAATGATTAAATGCAGAGTGGTGCATACAGAGCAAAAAGAGAAAGAAACAGTGCATCATGGGAACCCCCCAGCAGTCTACGTCTATAGCAGCATAACTAAGGGATGGTTCAGGGTCACCTGATCCAGCCCTAACTATAAGCTTTAGCAAAAAGGAAAGTTTTAAGCCTAATCTTAAAAGTAGAGAGGGTGTCTGTCTCCCTGATCTGAATTGGGAGCTGGTTCCACAGGAGAGGAGCGTGAAAGCTGAAGGCTCTGCCTCCCATTCTACTCTTACAAACCCTAGGAACTACAAGTAAGCCTGCAGTCTGAGAGCGAAGCGCTCTATTGGGGTGATATGGTACTACGAGGTCCCTAAGATAAGATGGGACCTGATTATTCAAAACCTTATAAGTAAGAAGAAGAATTTTAAATTCTATTCTAGAATTAACAGGAAGCCAATGAAGAGAGGCCAATATGGGTGAGATATGCTCTCTCCTTCTAGTCCCCGTCAGTACTCTAGCTGCAGCATTTTGAATTAACTGAAGGCTTTTTAGGGAACTTTTAGGACAACCTGATAATAATGAATTACAATAGTCCAGCCTAGAGGAAATAAATGCATGAATTAGTTTTTCAGCATCACTCTGAGACAAGACCTTTCTGATTTTAGAGATATTGCGTAAATGCAAAAAAACAGTCCTACATATTTGTTTAATATGTGCTTTGAATGACATATCCTGATCAAAAATGACTCCAAGATTTCTCACAGTATTACTAGAGGTCAGGGTAATGCCATCCAGAGTAAGGATCTGGTTAGACACCATGTTTCTAAGATTTGTGGGGCCAAGTACAATAACTTCAGTTTTATCTGAGTTTAAAAGCAGGAAATTAGAGGTCATCCATGTCTTTATGTCTGTAAGACAATCCTGCAGTTTAGCTAATTGGTGTGTGTCCTCTGGCTTCATGGATAGATAAAGCTGGGTATCATCTGCGTAACAATGAAAATTTAAGCAATACCGTCTAATAATACTGCCTAAGGGAAGCATATATAAAGTGAATAAAATTGGTCCTAGCACAGAACCTTGTGGAACTCCATAATTAACTTTAGTCTGTGAAGAAGATTCCCCATTTACATGAACAAATTGTAATCTATTAGACAAATATGATTCAAACCACCGCAGCGCAGTGCCTTTAATACCTATGGCATGCTCTAATCTCTGTAATAAAATTTTATGGTCAACAGTATCAAAAGCAGCACTGAGGTCTAACAGAACAAGCACAGAGATGAGTCCACTGTCCGAGGCCATAAGAAGATCATTTGTAACCTTCACTAATGCTGTTTCTGTACTATGATGAATTCTAAAACCTGACTGAAACTCTTCAAATAGACCATTCCTCTGCAGATGATCAGTTAGCTGTTTTACAACTACCCTTTCAAGAATTTTTGAGAGAAAAGGAAGGTTGGAGATTGGCCTATAATTAGCTAAGATAGCTGGGTCAAGTGATGGCTTTTTAAGTAATGGTTTAATTACTGCCACCTTAAAAGCCTGTGGTACATAGCCAACTAACAAAGATAGATTGATCATATTTAAGATCGAAGCATTAAATAATGGTAGGGCTTCCTTGAGCAGCCTGGTAGGAATGGGGTCTAATAAACATGTTGATGGTTTGGATGAAGTAACTAATGAAAATAACTCAGACAGAACAATCGGAGAGAAAGAGTCTAACCAAATACCGGCATCACTGAAAGCAGCCAAAGATAATGATACGTCTTTGGGATGGTTATGAGTAATTTTTTCTCTAATAGTTAAAATTTTGTTAGCAAAGAAAGTCATGAAGTCATTACTAGTTAAAGTTAATGGAATACTCAGCTCAATAGAGCTCTGACTCTTTGTCAGCCTGGCTACAGTGCTGAAAAGAAACCTGGGGTTGTTCTTATTTTCTTCAATTAGTGATGAGTAGAAAGATGTCCTAGCTTTACGGAGGGCTTTTTTATAGAGCAACAGACTCTTTTTCCAGGCTAAGTGAAGATCTTCTAAATTAGTGAGATGCCATTTCCTCTCCAACTTACGGGTTATCTGCTTTAAGCTACGAGTTTGTGAGTTATACCATGGAGTCAGACACTTCTGATTTAAAGCTCTCTTTTTCAGAGGAGCTACAGCATCCAAAGTTGTCTTCAATGAGGATGTAAAACTATTGACGAGATACTCTATCTCCCTTACAGAGTTTAGGTAGCTACTCTGCACTGTGTTGTTATATGGCATTAGAGAACATAAAGAAGGAATCATATCCTTAAACCTAGTTACAGCGCTTTCTGAAAGACTTCTAGTGTAATGAAACTTATTCCCCACTGCTGGGTAGTCCATCAGAGTAAATGTAAATGTTATTAAGAAATGATCAGACAGAAGGGAGTTTTCAGGGAATACTGTTAAGTGTTCTATTTCCATACCATAAGTCAGAACAAGATCTAAGATATGATTAAAGTGGTGGGTGGACTCATTTACTTTTTGAGCAAAGCCAATAGAGTCTAATAATAGATTAAATGCAGTGTTGAGGCTGTCATTCTCAGCATCTGTGTGGATGTTAAAATCGCCCACTATAATTATCTTATCTGAGCTAAGCACTAAGTCAGACAAAAGGTCTGAAAATTCACAGAGAAACTCACAGTAACGACCAGGTGGACGATAGATAATAACAAATAAAACTGGTTTTTGGGACTTCCAATTTGGATGGACAAGACTAAGAGACAAGCTTTCAAATGAATTAAAGCTCTGTCTGGGTTTTTGATTAATTAATAAGCTGGAATGGAAGATTGCTGTTAATCCTCCGCCCCGGCCCGTGCTACAAGCATTCTGACAGTTAGTGTGACTCGGGGGTGTTGACTCATTTAAACTAACATATTCATCCTGCTGTAACCAGGTTTCTGTTAGGCAGAATAAATCAATATGTTGATCAATTATTATATCATTTACCAACAGGGACTTAGAAGAGAGAGACCTAATGTTTAATAGACCACATTTAACTGTTTTAGTCTGTGGTGCAGTTGAAGGTGCTATATTATTTTTTCTTTTTGAATTTTTATGCTTAAATAGATTTTTGCTGGTTATTGGTAGTCTGGGAGCAGGCACCGTCTCTACGGGGATGGGGTAATGAGGGGATGGCAGGGGGAGAGAAGCTGCAGAGAGGTGTGTAAGACTACAACTCTGCTTCCTGGTCCCAACCCTGGATAGTCACGGTTTGGAGGATTTAACAAAATTGGCCAGATTTCTAGAAATGAGAGCTGCTCCATCCAAAGTGGGATGGATGCCGTCTCTCCTAACAAGACCAGGTTTTCCCCAGAAGCTTTGCCAATTATCTATGAAGCCCACCTCATTTTTTGGACACCACTCAGACAGCCAGCAATTCAAGGAGAACATGCGGCTAAACATGTCACTCCCGGTCCGATTGGGGAGGGGCCCAGAGAAAACTACAGAGTCCGACATTGTTTTTGCAAAGTTACACACCGATTTAATGTTAATTTTAGTGACCTCCGATTGGCGTAACTGGGTGTCATTACTGCCGACGTGAATTACAATCTTACCAAATTTACGCTTAGCCTTAGCCAGCAGTTTCAAATTTCCTTCAATGTCGCCTGCTCTGGCCCCCGGAAGACAATTGACTATGGTTGCTGGTGTCGCTAACTTCACATTTCTCAAAACAGAGTCGCCAATAACCAGAGTTTGATCCTCGGCGGGTGTGTCGTCGAGTGGGGAAAAACGGTTAGAGATGTGAACGGGTTGGCGGTTTACACGGGGCTTCTGTTTAGGGCTACACTTCCTCCTCACAGTCACCCAGTCGGCCTGCTTTCCCGGCTGCTCGGGATCTGCCAGGGGGGAACTAACGGCGGCTAAGCTACCTTGGTCCGCACCGACTACAGGGGCCTGGCTAACTGTAGAATTTTCCACGGTGCGGAGCCGAGTCTCCAATTCGCCCAGCCTGGCCTCCAAAGCTACGAATAAGCTACACTTATTACAAGTACCGTTACTGCTAAAGGAGGCCGAGGAATAACTAAACATTTCACACCCAGAGCAGAAAAGTGCGGGAGAGACAGGAGAAGCTGCCATGCTAAATCGGCTAAGAGCTAGTAGCTACGCTAAGCTAGCGGATTCCTAAAAACACGCAAAGTGAATAATGTGTAAATAATTTAGAGGTGATTCAGCAGGAGTGCTTTAGTTAAGGCACGTAAAGATTACACTGGGAAACAAATCGTAATCTAGATAACTAGATCAATCTAACTGCGCAGATTAAACAGCTAACAAATACAGAAAAACACCGCTGTGCTCCGGAACAGGAAGTGATACAATACCGCAGTGAGAGCCAACCACCAGTAGAGGCAAGCAAGTCACCAAATCTCAGTTGCTCCATGAAATTGCAGCGGCTGTTCAGCAGTGCATAATTTACACCGAATCATCCGGATGTTTCACAAAGGAGATGACCGATTCAAGCGTGTCAGCAGAGCAGCAAAACATTTTTATCTGCTGTACTAAAAGAAGTCTCCATCTGGAAGCTGTTCCCATCACTCCTGCTTGCATTCAGCTCTGCCGTGGCCACCTGATTCCTGTTCTGTTTCACTTATCCTTCACCATCTGGCTCAGGAACTCACTCCATCACCATTTGGGTCAAGTCAGCATCTCCTAGCCCCTAACCGTCCTCACCGGTTTTGTACATTTCCAATCCAAATTTTGTTCACACAAAAAAATTTTACATTTTTGCTTGTGGCTCCCTGTGGGTCTTAATACTTATCTCTGCTTGAACCATGTCAGGCTTTTTCCAGTATTGTACAGCCCTAGTTAACTACAATAGGAAGGACAATGCACGATTTCAAAATAAAGACCAGACGTATCAAATAATCAAGCAAACTTGGCAAGGTTATGTGTTGCAGTTGGACATGTCTACAAGTTGAACCTGAAAGTTCAATCCACATTTTCTCTGCAGCAGAAAAAGACTTCTGCCTTGTAGTTCTGTGGGATTAGGAGTTGACTTATTAATATGTAGACCTGGGTTTGATTCTCAGTCACAATACTCATCAGTGTCATTGTCCCAGTCCAGCCAGGTGTAAATACAGACCGACCTTGGCTGGGGTAGTAACCTGTGATGGACTGGCATCTCATCCAGAGTGTGTTCTACAACCCCTGGCAAAACTTATGGAATCACCAGCCATGGAGGATGTTCATTCAGTTGTTTAATTTTGTAGGAAAAAAGCAGATGACAGACATGACACAAAACTAAAGTCATTTCAAATGGCAACTATCTGGCTTTAAGAAACACTATAAGAAATCAGGAAAAAAAAGATTGTGGCAGTCAGTAACGGTTACTTTTTTAGACCAAGCAGAGGGAAAAAAAATATGGACTCACTCAATTCTGAGGAATAAATTATGGAATCACTCTGTAAATTTTCATCCCCAAAACTAACACCTGCATCAAATCAGATCTGCTCGTTAGTCTGCATCTAAAAAGGAGTGATCACACCTTGGAGAGCTGTTGCATCAAGTGGACTGACATGAATCATGGCTCCAACACGAGAGATGTCAATTGAAACAAAGGAGAGGATTATCAAACTCTTAAAAAGATGCAAAAACTCTGCAAAGATGTTGGTTGTTCACAGTCAGCTGTGTCTAAACTTTGGACCAAATACAAACAACATGGGATGGTTGTTAAAGGCAAACATACTGGTAGACCAAGGAAGACATCAAAGCGTCAAGACAGAAAACTTAAAGCAATATGTCTCAAAAATTGAAAATGCACAACAAAACAAATGAGGAACGAATGGGAGGAAACTGGAGTCAACGTCTGTGACCGAACTGTAAGAAACCGCCTAAAGGAAATGGGATTTACATACAGAAAAGCTAAACGAAAGCCATCATTAACACCTAAACAGAAAAAAACAAGGTTACAATGGGCTAAGGAAAAGCAATCGTGGACTGTGGATGACTGGATGAAAGTCATATTCAGTGATGAATCTCGAATCTGCATTGGGCAAGGTAATGATGCTGGAACTTTTGTTTGGTGCCGTTCCAATGAGATTTATAAAGATGACTGCCTGAAGAGAACATGTAAATTTCCACAGTCATTGATGATATGGGGCTGCATGTCAGGTAAAGGCACTGGGGAGATGGCTGTCATTACATCATCAATAAATGCACAAGTTTACGTTGATATTTTGGACACTTTTCTTATCCCATCAATTGAAAGGATGTTTGGGGATGATGAAATCATTTTTCAAGATGATAATGCATCTTGCCATAGAGCAAAAACTGTGAAAGCATTCCTTGCAAAAAGACACATAGGGTCAATGTCATGGCCTGCAAATAGTCCGGATCTTAATCCAATTGAAAATCTTTGGTGGAAGTTGAAGAAAATGGTCCATGACAAGGCTCCAACCTGCAAAGCTGATCTGGCAACAGCAATCAGAGAAAGTTGGAGCCAGATTGATGAAGAGTACTGTTTGTCACTCATTAAGTCCATGCCTCAGAGACTGCAAGCTGTTATAAAAGCCAGAGGTGGTGCAACAAAATACTAGTGATGTGTTGGAGCGTTCTTTTGTTTTTCATGATTCCATAATTTTTTCCTCAGAATTGAGTGAGTCCATATTTTTTCGCTCTGCTTGGTCTAAAAAAGTAACTGTTACTGACTGCCACAATTTTTTTTTCCTGATTTCTTATAGTGTTTCTTAAAGCCAGATAGTTGCCATTTGAAATGACTTTAGTTTTCTGTCATGTCTGTGATCTGCTTTTTTCTACAAAATTAAACAACTGAATGAACATCCTCCGAGGCCGGTGAGTCCATCATTTTTGCCAGGGGTTGTAGAGTCGCATGCGTTTTACACAACAGTATCTGTGCATCAGCAGCGACACCAGTGGGCCTGTAGAGGACTCACGTACCGTGACAAAAGACACACACACACGGGTCATGTGACCTGGAATCAAACCAAGTTGTTGTGTGGGCCGCTGAAGAGGAGGTACTGCTGGCCCACCACCACCAGATGGCGCCCTGCTTGGAGTGCGGGCTTCAAGCACGAGAGGGCGCCGGAGCCACTGGGAGTGACAGCTGTCACTCTTCATCAGCACCAGCTGTCACTCAGCCAACTCATCACCATCTCCATAAAGGCCGGACTGCGACTCCACCTCCTCGCTGAGAAATCAACTACCAATCAGGTAACTTTCTCTGCTGACTCAAAACATTGAGTAATAATCTGAACTTCTTTGCAGCCGTTTTCCTGTGGTGTGTCCTTATCTGTGGGATTGGCGTTTGGTGTGATCAGCGACGGCTTCGCTTCACACCCCAACCAGATAAGTGGTTAGACAGGAGCTGCATGAGTGTGTGATTGGAGGTGGAGGTGCTCCCTCCTAACTGAATACAGACTGTGGGATTACTGAGTGTGCGACCTCACACTCATCAGGACTGTCTCTGTTCTCTGCCAGCAGTACCGGGTCTGACTGCTGAAGACAGCGGCCACCTGGGGCGCAGGGCTTGGCGGCTCCGGTGTTCTTCAGCTCCGTTGGCAGTGGAAGCTGTGTGGATCCGGCTCTTCTCTCGCCAGGCGTCTTCTATCATTGAGCCTGCCCACACGTCACCTGGTGTATGATTGACAGTCACTATATTGTTATTGTCTGTACGTCGTTGTGTGATTCACAACATTAAATTGTTACTTTTGGCTTATCCATTGTTCGTTCATTTACGCCCCCTGTTGTGGGTCCGTGTCACGACACTTTAACAACACAAGTTCTACAATTTGGTAGCCAAGATCCTTACCCACTGAGCTGCTTCTTCTCAACCAACAAACATGGATGACAAATGAAACCTTTTTTCAAAGTTAATAAATGTTTAAACAAAAGTCATTTCAAGAAACTAACAGAACATCAGGAGTATGAAAGGTGGATTCTTGGTTCTCACGCGGCAGTCGACGTTGTATCATCTGCCACTGCTCGTGCTGGAAGGTTCTACATCACTGTAAAACACAAAGAGGTTCATGATGTTGTCTCCCCAGAGAACACTTCATTTTCCAACTGTATGTGTTGCTGAAAAGAGAAAAAGACTAAACTCACTTTTACTTTGTTGTTCGATTGAAGCCAGACACTCATTCAGGTCAGGAGACGTATTGAACACCCTGGTCTTCATAACTGTTAGCGTATGAAATGTACGCATGTGCGGCGGATGAGAAAATCAATAAACACAGGATCAACAAACAGGATTATTTCAATAGAAATGTTGCACTGAGAAGACACAAGTGCACAAACTAAATTTAATTTGTTTATTTTGGGGGGGGGGGTACTGTGAAAGTTTGACAGTTTTTATTATTTTTAAATTTGTTAATTTTTTTCATTTCTAAAAAATGTATTTATTTATTTATTGCATTTTTTTAATGACCAAGACTAAAGGCTTCCTCGGATGTGGACACACTGTTGACGTCCCCAGATGTCTGTCCAGGTTTGGGCCAATGAGTCAAAGTCCCACTCATCTCATCTGCAGGCCGGACTAAACTACTGGTCTGACACAGAGTCAGAGGAGCCTCTGACAAATGATGTAGACCTGTTTAGGTGTTATATAAAGTGAATAATGCACTTTATTTTTGCAAAGGAAAGAATATTTTCATGAACTGAAAGATAAAATGTGTCATTATAGCTCCACCTCTTCAGGCCTGTGCCTGGTGGTTGTGAGCCCAACTTGGACTGAGTCAAAGCAGGAGAGTCTGAGTGAGGTCACTTGAGGAGAAGAAGAAAAAAAAAGACTTTTCCAGAATTTTTATGAATGGTGTGCCTGGGGAGGAGCCAATTGGTCCAAACGTGTCCAGACAACACCTGCATAATAATCACAATGGAACTTTTCCAGCCCATCCAGTCCACATTCCAGTCCACATCCAGTTTTGATGATTGCTGTAAACAGTGAATGATTCCAATATTTCAGCATATTATTGTTTGAACAGTGGTTCATATTCTATTTTTTAGTGCAAGCATGTGCTGTACACTAACTAGCTTAGCGTAGCTACTAGCTCTTAGCCGATTTAGCATGGCGGCTTCTCCTGTCTCTCCCGCACTTTTCTGTTCTGGGTGTGAAATGTTTAGTTATTCCTCGGCCTCCTTTAGCAGTAACGGTACTTGTAATAAGTGCAGCTTATTCGTAGCTTTGGAGGCCAGGCTGGGCGAAGTGGAGGCTCGGCTCCGCACCGTGGAAAATTCTACAGCTAGCCAGGCCCCTGTAGTCGGTGCGGACCAAGGTAGCTTAGCCGCCGTTAGTTCCCCCCTGGCAGATCCCGTGCAGTCGGGAAAGCAGGCCGACTGGGTGACTGTGAGGAGGAAGCGTAGCCCTAAACAGAAGCCCCGTGTACACCGTCAACCCGTTCACATCTCTAACCGTTTTTCCCCACTCGACGACACACCCGCCGAGGATCAAACTCTGTTTATTGGCGACTCTGTTTTGAGAAATGTGAAGTTAGCGACACCAGCAACCATTGTCAATTGTCTTCCGGGGGCCAGAGCAGGCGACATCGAAGGACATTTGAAATTGCTGGCTAAGGCTAAGCGTAAATTTGGTAAGATTGTAATTCACGTCGGCAGTAATGACACCCGGTTACGCCAATCGGAGGTCACTAAAATTAACATTAAATCGGTGTGTAACTTTGCAAAAACAATGTCGGACTCTGTTGTTTTCTCTGGGCCCCTCCCCAATCAGACCGGGAGTGACATGTTTAGCCGCATGTTCTCCTTGAATTGCTGGCTGTCTGAGTGGTGTCCAAAAAATGAGGTGGGCTTCATTGATAATTGGCTAAGCTTCTGGGAAAACCTGGTCTTGTTAGGAGAGACGGCATCCATCCCACTTTAGAGGGAGCAGCTCTCATTTCTAGAAATCTGGCCAATTTTTTTGGATCCTCCAAACTGTGACTGTCTAGCGTTGGGACCAGGAGGCAGAGCTGTGGTCTTACACACCTCTCTGCAGCTTCTCTCCCCCTGCCATCCCCTCATTACCCCATCCCCATAGAGACGGTGCCTGCTCCCAGACCACCAATAACCAGCAAAAATCTATTTAAGCATAAAAATTCAAAAAGAAAAAATAATATAGCACCTTCAACTGCACCACAGACTAAAACAGTTAAATGTGGTCTATTAAACATTAGGTCTCTTTCTTCTAAGTCCCTGTTGGTAAATGATATAATAATTGATCAACGTATTGATTTATTCTGCCTTACAGAAACCTGGTTACAGCAGGATGAATATGTTAGTTTAAATGAGTCAACACCCCTGAGTCACACTAACTGTCAGAATGCTCGTAGCACGGGCCGAGGCGGAGGATTAGCAGCAATCTTCCATTCCAGCTTATTAATTAATCAAAAACCTAGACAGAGCTTTAATTCATTTGAAAGCTTGTCTCTTAGTCTTGTCCATCCAAATTGGAAGTCCCAAAAACCAGTTTATTTGTTATTATCTATCGTCCACCTGGTCGTTACTGTGAGTTTCTCTGTGAATTTTCAGACCTTTTGTCTGACTTAGTGCTTAGCTCAGATAAGATAATTATAGTGGGCGATTTTAACATCCACACAGATGCTGAGAATGACAGCCTCAACACTGCATTTAATCTATTATTAGACTCTATCGGCTTTGCTCAAAAAGTAAATGAGTCCACCCACCACTTTAATCATATTTTAGATCTTGTTCTGACTTATGGTATGGAAATAGAAGACTTAACAGTATTCCCTGAAAACTCCCTTCTGTCTGATCATTTTTTAATAACATTTACATTTACCCTGATGGACTACCCAGCAGTGGGGAATAAGTTTCATTACACTAGAAGTCTTTCATAAAGCGCTGTAACTAGGTTTAAGGATATGATTCCTTCTTTATGTTCTCTAATGTCATATACCAACACAGAGCAGAGTAGCTACCTAAACTCTGTAAGGGAGCTAGAGTATCTTGTCAATAGTTTTACATCCTCATTGAAGACAACTTTGGATGCTGTAGCTCCTCTGAAAAAGAGAGCTTTAAATCAGAAGTGTCTGACTCCGTGGTATAACTCACAAACTCGTAGCTTAAAGCAGATAACCCGTAAGTTGGAGAGGAAATGGCGTCTCACTAATTTAGAAGATCTTCATTTAGCCTGGAAAAAGAGTTTGTTGCTCTATAAGAAAGCCCTCTGTGAAGCTAGGACATCTTTCTACTCATCACTAATTGAAGAAAATAAGAACAACCCCAGGTTTCTTTTCAGCACTGTAGCCAGGCTGACAAAGAGTCAGAGCTCTATTGAGCTGAGTATTCCATTAACTTTAACTAGTAATGACTTCATGACTTTCTTTGCTAACAAAATTTTGACTATTAGAGAAAAATTACTCATAACCATCCCAAAGATGTATCGTTATCTTTGGCTGCTTTCAGTGATGCCGGTATTTGGTTAGACTCTTTCTCTCCGATTGTTCTGCCTGAGTTATTTTCATTAGTTACTTCATCCAAACCATCAACATGTTTATTAGACCCCATTCCTACCAGGCTGCTCAAGGAAGTCCTACCATTATTTAATGCTTCAATCTTAAATATGATCAATCTATCTTTGTTAGTTGGTTATGTACCACAGGCCTTTAAGGTGGCAGTAATTAAACCATTACTTAAAAAGCCATCACTTGACCCAGCTATCTTAGCTAATTATAGGCCAATCTCCAACCTTCCTTTTCTCTCAAAGATTCTTGAGAGGGTAGTTGTAAAACAGCTAACTGATCACCTGCAGAGGAATGGTCTATTTGAAGAGTTTCAGTCAGGTTTTAGAATTCATCATAGTACAGAAACAGCATTAGTGAAGGTTACAAATGATCTTCTTATGGCTTCGGACAGTGGACTTATCTCTGTGCTTGTTCTGTTGGACCTCAGTGCTGCTTTTGATACTGTTGACCATAAAATTTTATTACAGAGATTAGAGCATGTCATAGGTATTAAAGGCATTGCGCTGCGGTGGTTTGAATCATATTTGTCTAATAGATTACAGTTTGTTCATGTAAATGGGGAATCTTCTTCACAGACTAAAGTTAATTATGGAGTTCCACAAGGTTCTGTGCTAGGACCAATTTTATTCACTTTATACATGCTTCCCTTGGGCAGTATTATTAGACGGTATTGCTTAAATTTTCATTGTTACGCAGATGATACCCAGCTTTATCTATCCATGAAGCCAGAGGATACACACCAATTAGCTAAACTGCAGGATTGTCTTACAGACATAAAGACATGGATGACCTCTAATTTCCTGCTTTTAAACTCAGATAAAACTGAAGTTATTGTACTTGGCCCCACAAATCTTAGAAACATTTCCCTGATCTCTAGTAATACTGTGAGAAATCTTGGAGTTATTTTTGATCAGGATATGTCATTCAAAGCGCATATTAAACAAATATGTAGGACTGCCTTTTTGCATTTACGCAATATTTCTAAAATCAGAAAGGTCTTGTCTCAGAGTGATGCTGAAAAACTAATTCATGCATTTATTTCCTCTAGGCTGGACTATTGTAATTCATTATTATCAGGTTGTCCTAAAAGTTCCCTAAAAAGCCTTCAGTTGGTTCAGAATGCTGCAGCTAGAGTACTGACGGGGACTAGCAGGAGAGAGCATATCTCACCCATATTGGCCTCTCTTCATTGGCTTCCTGTTAATTCTAGAATAGAATTTAAAATTCTTCTTCTTACTTATAAGGTTTTGAATAATCAGGTCCCATCTTATCTTAGGGACCTCGTAGTACCATATCACCCCAATAGAGCACTTCGCTCTCAGACTGCAGGCTTACTTGTAGTTCCTAGGGTTTGTAAGAGTAGAATGGGAGGCAGAGCCTTCAGCTTTCAGGCTCCTCTCCTGTGGAACCAGCTCCCAATTCAGATCAGGGAGACAGACACCCTCTCTACTTTTAAGATTAGGCTTAAAACTTTCCTTTTTGCTAAAGCTTATAGTTAGGGCTGGATCGGGTGACCCTGGACCATCCCTTGGTTATGTTGCTTTAGACGTAGACTGTGGGGGGTTCCCATGATGCACTGTTTCTTTCTTTTTTTTGCTCCGTATGCATCACTCTGCATTTAATCATTAGTGATTGATCTCTGCTCCCCTCCACAGCATGTCTTTTTCCTGGTTCTTTCCCTCAGCCCCAACCAGTCTCAGCAGAAGACTGCCCCTCCCTGAGCCTGGTTCTGCTGGAGGTTTCTTCCTGTTAAAAGGGAGTTTTTCCTTCCCACTGTGGCCAAGTGCTTGCTCATAGGGGGTCGTTTTGACCGTTGGGGTTTTTCATGGTTATTGTATGGCCTTGCCTTGCAATATGGAGCGCCTTGGGGCAACTGTTTGTTGTGATTTGGCGCTATATAAGAAAAAAGTTGATTGATTGATTGACTAACCAGCTGAATAACTGAACAAGTCTTATCACTAAAACTGACATAAGTTTAATCATTTCTCAGTAGATTATTTAATTGCCTGGACTTAGTTCACATAGGTTTTGTGAGAAACAGAAAAATTAGAGGAAAAAACATTTCTGAAGGACATCTGTATTGCGCAACTGCATAAATGCGGTTTGGCTGACTGTGAGCTCAAATGAGTGCTTCCCTACAGTCCGACTGATACAGGTTTTTGGGGCTCCAATATGATACCGATATTGAGGAGTAAAAAAATTGATGGTGCTGATATATCTGCCAATATATACATAAAAAATGGCAATTCCTAAGATTTCCTGATCAAACCCTGATGACAAATAAATGGAATTCAGGTTTGATGTTTTACACTTTAAACATAAAGTTTATTATAAATAATTATAAATGTAACTGACAACCAACCAACATATGTCATGCTGCCTTCACTGTAAGTGGCAGTCGCCATATTGCATCACTCAGCATTTGCATAAAACAGACATCACATCTGTTTTGGCCCTGCCAAGCAGGCAGCAGAACACCCACTTGTCTCCTGTTGCTGTAAAACACCCACTTGGATTGAAAATGAATGGCAGCTGGTCGCTTTGCCTCTGTCTCTTGTACATAATGTGGCCAAGGGGTGATGGGGGTCCCAAGCAAACGTGCCCCACCCTGTGTTGGACACACTACGTAGTGACAGCATTTTCAACTGACAGTGTTTTTCTGAACTGTTTGTCTGCTGAAATAAAAGTCTTCATATTGGCAAAAATAATGCAGATACTGATATATTTGTGAAAGACTCGTATCGCCCGACATAAGCAACCAAGATGTTGGTCGGGTCCTAATCTCAAGTTAATGCTAAAGATACACATCTGCCAAATCTGTCACCTCTTTCGTGCTTTCAGCCTTTAGAGCAGCAGATCTTTTTTATATATATATATACCAGAGGTGGGACAAATTCACCATCAAGTCACTCTCATGTCATGAATCAGCAAGTTCCAAGTCAAGTCTCAAGTCATAATGACCACCAAGTGTTTGCAAGCTGACTTGAGTCTTGACTTGAGACTTGCAGATTGATGACTTGACAGTGACTCCGTCCCACCTCTGATATATACCAACATTTAGTCACTGCTCTTAAAGGTTAGACACAAAAGGCTCTTAGAGACGAATACTGAGTTGTTTTTTTTCTTGTTGTCACTGTCTCACATGCTGCTATAAAACTCCTCTTCAAGCACTTTGTTATCAGTGTGTCGACTGAAGCGTGACTCCCCTGCTGATAGTCCTGTGACTGGGATTCCTATCATCCTCCTCCTCTCCTTCTCCTTCCACCTCCCTCCATCCATTAAAACAGAAATGTACCCACACAAACCCAACAAGAGCCACATAATGATTCATACATCATCTGGCCATCATCATTTTGCATATTGAGCATCAGGCACAACTGATGGATCTGATTGGCTAGTTAATCCAGTAGTATATAGTAGTTGACCATGGCTTGATATTTAGTACTGCTGATGTATTGCAGGAGTTCCCATGTTTGTGGTTGTCACATGACTAGTGTCAAAGTTCAACAGCTTGCAAAATGACAACAGTCAAAACAGGATCTGTCAGTTTAATCACAAACCCAGAAGAATCCCCAAACACCTGCTCTTTGGGGAGCTCAAACACAGTAAACACTCCGGTGGAGACCACCACAACTCTGGAATGACACAGTAATGCAGTGCCCCACCCAGCCTGGACAACATACAAGGTCCACTTCCAATGCAAGGGCAGATGTTGAAAGATGCACAAAAATGCTGCACAGGTTCCCCATGATCGTACTTTTACAGGGACCATATGAATGTGGTTCAGCAGTTAAATGATTCCATCGTGGAGGTGGAGCCACCAACAGGATGCCACACCCCCTTCCTGTCACACAAATACTAAGCCCATTATCCTTGTGGCAATATAAAAATATTTCTATGACACCTAAATAGGGTAACTGAGAGGTTTTGAGTAGTTTTTCATCTTTTGTATTCTGAGAAACCAACATTTTGTCCACGCTGCACCCAGTCAGTCAAAACGTCACACATTCTTGAGAAATGTTTGTTTCTCAGAATGCAAAAGATGAAGAATCCTTCTTTGTCTGAGTCAGGCTCAAAACTTCTCCATTGCCCCTCGTAGAGCCTTGTCATTTGATTGGTGGATTCTATGTCATGTGACATTCATCATTTGTCCCATTGTTTGGGTGATGTCACCAAGACTATTTTGGACTATTTTCTGTGCATTTTTCTCTCCATTAGTTGTTTGTAACAATGCTTCCATGACATCCATCCATCCATTTTCTATACACACTCATTCCAATTAAAGGTCACGGGGGAACTGGAGCCTATCATAGGGTGCGAGGCGGGTTCACCCTGGACAGGATGCCAGTCTGTTGCAGGAACGCATACATACAAAGAGACACATTCACTCCTATGGACACACAGACACGGGGAGAACATGCAAACTCCACACAGAAAGGCTGTGAATAAACTAAACCCAGTAGCCATGCTGTTTGTAGGCACATGTTTACATGTTTATCGGTCGTAGAAGTTATTTTTCACTGGATTCAGGAAAGCAGACGTCTGTTTCAAGCTCTTCAGCAACTCTCACTTTGCTCAGCGACACAGTGTCTCTCACCCATAGGCCAAAGTGAACTACGGGGTGCACACAGTGCCGACTCTGCCCCCTGCTGCTGACTCCTGAAAGTCAAATTTCACATGAGGCCTTTATAAGTGTCATATAAAACAAATAATGTTTTCCATTTATGTAACAGAAAGAAGATTTTCAATGGAAAGAATGTTTTCATTTGTTGAAAGCTGGAATGTTTCATTCAACTTGGCTCCACCTCATTGGGATTGTGCCCAGTGGCTGCAAGCCCAGCATGGACTGAGCTGAGGTGGGGAGTACAAGCGAGTTTGGATTGAGGAAAAAACAACTTTCCCCAAATTTTGCTGAATGGTGTGCCTCAGGAGGGCCAGGGAGAAGCTGCTTGGGAAAATCAGCCTGTTCACGGGTATTTACCTCCCCAGGCTGTACTGTCTTCTAGTTTGGCCAGCAGCGCCCCCTATCTAACATCAGCTCAACTATAACTAAAAATTTAAAGATTCTTTTGGGCAGCAGTATTTTCTCCATAAATACATAAACAGGCTGTGAATCCTCACAATGTGACTGTAAACTGTGTTTGTCCCTGAAACATGTTAAAAACAAGTACACACACACACTCACACACACACACACACACACACACACTCACACACACACTCACACACACACACACACACACACAAATGCACACGTATCTGGAAGCAAAGAGCCGCCTTTTAAAGAAAAGTCGTCCGGTCCAAGTCCACAGAGATTGCCTTCATGGCCTTCATTTCCCTCCTTCCTGCAGCAGAGTCGCTCCCAAAAACACAATTTTTCTCACTAATGATTTTAGAGTAAAAACCTCAAATGAAAAATTCATCAAACTGGAGATTTTCATGCCTTGTGTTGTTTGTTGAGAAATGGGACTGATGAACAGGTTTCTGTGTCACGGGGCCCTCTGGGGGCTCGGGGTTCATACATGCACGCTTCACGTCAGGCTCCTGCGCGGCACCGTGAGCGTTCAAACTGTAACGCGTTCAGCATTAAAGGAAAATTCAGCACATTTATCTGCAGTGGGGAAAAAGCAGAGAAAATCAATTCAGGCACATATTTCTGCACATGAGGAGTGAAGGTTGACCTCAGGCTACCGGCTAATTAAAAGAGTTCCAGAGAAACGAGAGAAACCAGATGGAGGAATGAAGAATGACAGGGAGAGAGAAATGCAAAAATAAAAGACAGGATGGAAAGAAGGATGGAGGGAGGGAGATACTGTGATAGACCAACTAGGGTGGAACTATACAATCGGAATATGGTTTGAGTCGGCCTCAGGTTCGATCACTGTAATAAACCAAGATAAAGGCGTAAGAAAGAAGAAACATCTGCATCACCAGCAACATTTAATCAGTTCTCCCCTTAAGAGACGGCTGTCTCTCAACAAAATGTACTCAAACTTTGTTTCCCGCTTATTAAGTTTTACTCCCTTTGGAAACAATTTCCGTGAAACTCTATCCACTAGGTTTTGATGGTGACCACCTCAGATTTGCTTCAAACGTGTGTCACAGGAAGTATTTACCATTAGACGAACATACACCAATTTTAAATTTTTCTCGGGTTGGGGGTTGGGGGGGGGGCGTGAATGCAGGCAGCACTTCTTTGCAACTGATGTCAGTTTTTTGTAAAGTCTTCAACTTGGTTGACTGGGTGGCTCTCTGGGATAGTGTGAAAATTTAGAGCATCCTCAGGTCATAGGCAGCCTAGACACAGGCACTATGAGTGCTGTGCAGAGCGGGGCAGACTCACTGAATTTTGCACAGTGAAACCTGGCATTCCTCAGAGGTGTGTTCTGGTTCCTACACTGTTCAGTGCTTGCATGGACTGGGTGTTGGGTCAGGTTGTGCTTTTGTTGGTGAGGAGAGGTTTCCTGACCTTGACTTCATGGATGATGCTGTGATCTTTGCATCATCAATGGACACTCTCATGTTCATGCTATCTGATGTGCTCTCCTGGTGGTGTCATAACATACTTCAGTGAAACCATTGAACCATTTTTTTTTGTGTGTGTGTTAATATTAACTCTTACAGCCCTGAGGGTATTTGTGAGGCTATTTTCTTGATTTTATCATAAATTAGGAAATTCCCCTTTATGGTAGACATTTTTAGTATAATGCTGTCTGTTGCATATCAAAATGGTCAGAACAATCACAGCTTTCTGAATCTAAGACATGCATTTGTCTTGAGCACTATGCATATATCTGATCTATTCAAAGATATACAGCATGCAGGAGGGCGTCATTAGGGCTCAAAGGGTTAAGTGTCTGTTGTGGTGCATATCTTCACTGTTTTGCTGCCCAGGTCTGTCATCCTCTGCAAGTATAAACAGGCAAGTGATGCGTGCCGACTTTGAGTGCCACCTACTTCATATTTAGCAACCTATTTATACTGAAAGTCTCCTTATTTATAAGTAGGGGTAACTCCATATGCCATGGATATGAAAATAGAGACTTTTCCTGACAGAACTGATTCTTGAAGATTGTTGCTTGGATACAGCAGGTACTTAAAATAACAGCCTGTCAAATAGTTTTGTCAACATTTCTGTCACTTGAAGTGATCTTTGATGACCTGTCAGGGTCATCAATGGGAATCTTGAGGGGAAAAAGAGGCATGTATTCAGTTGGGTGAAGGAAACTGGTGTGAGGTAACTAAGAAGAGAATCTGAGGCGGTCACAGTCACATCCTTCTTCTCAGCAAAACTCAAACATATTATTTAAAACATGGATGGCTGAAGGTTTTTTCTTTTTTATACTTTACTATCTGCTTCTTCCACTGATGTGTACACTGAGAAAAAAAATTTAAATATTCACGCCCAAAAATGACATGTTTTTGTGGCTGCAACATTGCATCAGATGCAAATATTCAGATGTCTTTTGCATCATTTTCTACTCGTACACACAAAATTTCTGCTGACGTGTTCTATCTCCAACTTCTTCCAAACTTTCCCTTTCCCAGAAAAATGTGTCATAACTATGGGTGCGCTTACATCAGTAAATATGGCTCCAAAAATTAAGAGATTAAAAACGTTAGTTCATGAACAATAATCCCCATTTACCAGTCCTGAATGAGATGAAGCTCACACAGCGGCAGCAGGTCCAACCTGATCCACATGACAGAATTTAAACAGATCCACAGTTTGTTCTCCCGGTTAAATAAAAACACGGCTTTCCTTCTCGACTTTGACTAAATATGTCTGAATGCAAATAATCTGTTACTACCGAGTTGACTGTCTTCATGGCAGTTGTTCAGATCTCAGACTGATTCATACTAACTTAGCCTGAATCCTACAAAGCAGTTGCTGGACTACAATGATGCAAAAATAAAATCTATTTTCCATGTGTGGCTCACGTTGTGCCACAACAGGACAATCAT
The DNA here is from genome assembly GCF_902500255.1 of Thalassophryne amazonica. Lineage (NCBI taxonomy): Eukaryota > Metazoa > Chordata > Actinopteri > Batrachoidiformes > Batrachoididae > Thalassophryne > Thalassophryne amazonica. Next base: position 2,643,005 of record NC_047114.1, on the reverse strand, counting down.
GTTCTTTCTTTTCCACCTGCAAAATGTAAACTCTGATTCTACATGACAACCTGACAGAATGACATATACACTATCATTTAAGGTCTTCTCAGACCAGGTCTTGGGAGTATTCTGGAGCATTTTGGAGTATTTTGGATACCACATCTGCCACACTACAGAGCTGACTGATATCCACCCAGGCAGTCCACCAAACAGCTGGACACATGAACACGGGCAGAACATGCAAAGTCCACACAGGAAGGTTCAGGTAGGACTTGATCCCATGACCTTCTAACCATGAAGCAGCAGTACTAACCGCTAATCCACTGTCCAACCCGTTTTGCACAATATGACCACTTTAATAATTATCTTATTTGGTCAAGTCTAATTTTCAAATCTGCTCTTTGACACTTAAAACCTGAATGAAAAACATTGAGTCACAGATTGTTAGACAGTCTTACATTTAATAAGAACAAACACAGCTTTGTTTAATTAATGTTGGTTAAGGCTGAAACGAGCATTCACACGCTGCAAAAGTCCACGATTTCAGTCCTGAGTCTTAAAATAATCTGCAAAATATTCAAAGTGCCTTTTTAATTTTTTTGACTCAAAACTGGCTGTGGAGGACTAACGAGGATGTCAGAATGTGGCACCAAGACTCACTAAGGTCAAAGGTCAAGATCACAGTTCAAGCAGTGATGAATTGAGCTTTTCATTTCTTCATTTGTAAATATCATGTCTTTGTGTTTTAACGGTCTATTAACATCCCCCCGACACACACACACACACACGGTGCACGCTGCTGAACTCTCTCCTCCTCCTCCGTTTCCTGTCCTCCTCTCTCTGTTTCCCCTCCCCTCACCCTGTGGCTTTTCTGTCCGTTTACTAGAACGTGTGGCATTTCCTTCCTCCTCTCCTCCTCTGTCTCTCTCCCTCCATCCTCTCTCCTTCCCGCTTTCTGTAATGAAATGTAAACTCTGACATTTGTCACGTTAGTCCTCCCATCAACAGTTTACTTTACTGTAGCGCGGCGTCTCCAGGCTAAAGCGCCGCTCTTCTCCATCCTTCTCCTTTATGCTGCTCTTTGTTTTATCACTCTTTCTTTGTCTTTGCTGCCTTTCCTGCTTTCTTTGAGCCTTGTTCTTTCTCTCTTTCTCTCTTTGTATTTTCGTCTCTTTCCCCTTCAGTATTGCACCATAATCTGCTCCCGTTTCTTCATCCAGCTCCTCCTTTAATTCAATTCTCTGCGGCCTGATAATCTGGGTTTTCTCTTTTTCACTGAGCACCCTGATTCACTTTCAGTCCCTCTTTAATTCACCGGCTCCATCGATAAGGTCTTGTGGCCTTTTCCTCCCTCGTACCCTCTCGTTTTTTCATATTCTGCTCCTCACAGCTTGAATCAATAGAGGTTTCACAGTTAATTCCACCACTCGGCATCGATGCCCACAGGCTCCGCTTCCGTTTTCTCCATCAACACCGTCGACTATGAATATTCAACTGCTCATTAGAATAAAGTGGTTTTTCTAAATGCATTAGCAGAGAGGGGGGGGGGGGGGGGGGTCATTTCAAACTGAGATTTTCAACATTTTGCTTTGACAGGACAAGCAATCAGGGCAGCCGTCTGATTATTATGATTAATCAATAAGTCATCCAAATTTCTTGCAGGGACGTCTTTAAATTAATTCCTTTGTTCATCCAGCAAACCAAAATCCAAAGATATCTGTAAACCGGTGTCTCAGACCGAATGCCCCACCCCCCACCCCAAAATTGGTCCGCCTGCCTCCACTGCACATGCATCATTTGGGACCACAGCAGCTTGTCTGAGTCTGAGTCTCTTCACCCAAAGTGATCAAAGTGAATAATGTGATTATTAACCATCAGATGGCGTCTGGACGAGCAGTGCACAGAATTCTAGCAGGATCTATCCTGGCCTGTTGCCTTGTGGATCCGGTCAAAGCCTGCATGGTGCAGCTGGTAGGCTCTGAGGACTGTTGGCCCAGCCATCCACGTATTCGCCGGATTGATTTGCGCCAATGGCGCTCTCAGAACCTGGGCTTGCTTCGCCAGGTTCTGAACAGTCAGACTGTCATCCCCACTGAGGTCCTTACCCTGGGTCTCAATAACATCACATCACTGTCCTTAAAATCTTTGTTGATTGATTTAATCATGGATCATCATTTAGATATGATTGGCTTATGTTAAACCTGGCTCAAACCCACAACTCTCCTTCCTCTGAATGAGGTCTGTCCACCGGCGTACACATTTAGTCACGTGGAGCAAAGCGGGGTTGTTGCTTTTATTCATACAGTAGTGTTCAGAATAATAGTAGTGCTATGTGACTAAAAAGATTAATACAGGTTTTGAGTATATTTCTTATTGTTACATGGGAAACAAGGTACCAGTAGATTCAGTAGATTCTCACAAATCCAACAAGACCAAGCATTCATGATATGCACACTCTTAAGGCTATGAAATTGGGCTATTAGTAAAAAAAGTAGAAAAGGGGGTGTTCACAATAATAGTAGCATCTGCTGTTGATGCTACAAACTCAAAACTATTATGTTCAAACTGCTTTTTTTATCAATCCTGTGAATCACTAAACTAGTATTTAGTTGTATAACTACAGTTTTTCATGATTTCTTCACATCTGCGAGGCATTAATTTTGCTGGTTTGGAACCAAGATTTTGCTGGTTTACTAGTGTGCTTGGGGCCATTGTCTTGTTGAAACACCCATTTCAAGGGCATGTCCTCTTCAGCATAAGGCAACATGACCTCTTCAAGTATTCTGACATATCCAAACTGATCCATGATACCTGGTATGTGATATATAGGCCCAACACCATAGTAGGAGAAACATGCCCATATCATGATGCTTGCACCACCATGCTTCACTGTCTTCACTGTGAACTGTGGCTTGAATTCAGAGTTAGGGGGTCATGTCACAAACTGTCTGTGGCCCTTGGACCCAAAAAGAACAATTTTACTCTCATCAGTCCACAAAATATTCCTCCATTTCTCTTTAAGCCAGTTGAAGTGTTCTTTGGCAAATTGTAACCTCTTCTGCACGTCTTTTGTTGTGTGGGCCGCTGAAGAGGAGGTACTGCTGGCCCACCACCACCAGAGGGCGCCCTGCCTGGAGTGCGGGCTCCAGGCACCAGAGGGTGCTGCCGCCTTACGAGAGCAGCCAGGGTGACAGCTGTCACCCATCAGTGGACACAGCTGACTCCACTCAGCACGGAGGTATATCACCAGGACGGCGTCTCCACCTCAGTGCCGAGATATCGCCTTAAGATAGAGGTAACAATTGTCTGCTATATTATATTGCCTTTCTGAGCATTGCAGGACAGCTGTCTACTCAACGATAAGTACTCACCTTCCTGCAGTATTGTGACGTGAGGTGGAGACGGCTTCTCCCCTCTCTGTGTTACTGGGTGCAGCCGCATCCACACCTGTGTGTTTGTTCTCTTGCCAGCAGTACCGGATCTGACGAGCAGAGGCAGTGGCCACCTGGGAATTCGGGAGGGGTAATCGGTGAGTTGCAGCGGATCCTCACCGCTTTCACCACTCGGATGGATTTAATGACCGAGCAGAATGTTCTCCTAAACCGCAGGGTGGAGGCTCTCGCCGCACAAGTGGAAGCGCGCCCTTCGGGCGCCGCTGCGGCTCTCCCTCTCGTGGATCCTGCGCGTGATAGTGACGTTCCACTGGTCGTTCAACGGCCCCTCCCTCCGTCCCCAGAAGCATACATAAGCCCTCCAGAACCGTACGGAGGCTGTGTGGAGACGTGCGCGGATTTTTTGATGCAGTGTTCTCTCGTCTTCGCACAGCGTCCCGTGATGTACGCGACTGACACTAGCAAAGTAGCTTATGTAATAAACCTGCTTCGTGGGGAGGCACGCGCTTGGGCTACAGCGCTCTGGGAGCAGAACTCACGGCTCCTTCATACATACGATGGGTTTGTGCGGGAGCTCAGAACGGTGTTCGATCACCCCAATAGAGGAGAGACCGCTTCAACCGTGCTACTGTCAATGAGACAGGGGCGTCGGAGCGCAGCTGCCTATGCAGTCGCCTTCCGCATCGCGGCGGCGAGATCCGGCTGGAATAGCACTGCCCTCCGCGCCGCCTTTGTAAACGGACTGTCACTGGTCCTAAAAGAGCACCTGGTGGCGAAGGACGAACCGCGGGACTTAGATGGGCTCATCGATCTAGTCATACGACTCGACAACCGGCTAGAAGAACGCCGTCGGGAACGAGGCGAAGGGCGTGGCCAGGCACGCGGCGTCCCTCTCCCTTCCGGTTCCGACCACGCTCCGCCCTCCCCACGCTCCTCTGTTCCTGCGCTCCGTGCGCCTACGGCTCCCCCTGCTGACGAAGCTATGGACACGAGCAGGGCAACATTTAGGGCACCTGGAGCACAAAGGAGGCGGGCCTACGGAGCTTGTTTTGTTTGTGGCTCGAGTGAGCATCTTGCAAGCGACTGCCCCGAGCGGTTAAACTCCAATGCCCGCCCCTAGAGACTGGGCCAGGGGTGGGCCGAAACATTCACGTGGGACACACCCACATTGCCACACGACTCCCAGTCACGATCCTGTATGAGGATTCAACCCTGAAGGCCCCAGCACTGGTGGACACGGGCTCTGAGGGGAATCTGCTAGACAGTAGATGGGCCAGGGAGATAGGGCTCCCTCTGGTGGCTCTTACCTCGCCTGTACAGGTTCGGGCACTAGATGGCTCCCTACTCCCACCGATCACGCATAAGACACCACCAGTAACTCTGGTGGTGTCAGGTAACCACCGGGAGGTGATCGAGTTCTTTGTGACTCAAGCCACCTCCCGTGTGGTTCTGGGTTTTCCCTGGATGCTAAAGCACAATCCCCGGATCGATTGGCCGTCTGGGGTAGTGGTACAGTGGAGCAAGACCTGCCATCGGGAGTGTCTAGGTTCCTCGGTTCCTCCCGGCTCCCACGCTAAGGAGGAGGTCCGAGTCCCGCCCAATCTGAAGGCGGTGCCAGCGGAGTACCATGACCTTGCAGACGTGTTCAGCAAGGACCTGGCTCTCACGCTTCCTCCCCACCGCCCGTATGATTGTGCCATTGATTTGGTTCCAGGCAGTGAGTTCCCGTCCAGTAGACTGTACAACCTCTCACGGCCGGAACGCGAATCAATGGAGACCTACATCCGGGACTCATTAGCCGCCGGGTTGATCCGAAATTCCACCTCCCCGATGGGTGCTGGTTTCTTTTTTGTGGGTAAAAAAGATGGCGGGCTTCGTCCATGCATTGATTACAGGGAGTTGAACGAAATCACGGTTCGCAACCGATACCCGTTGCCCTTGTTGGATTCAGTGTTCACCCCCTTGCATGGAGCCAGAATCTTCACCAAGCTTGATCTTAGGAATGCGTATCATTTGGTTCGGATCCGGAAGGGAGACGAATGGAAGACGGAATTTAACACCCCGTTAGGTCATTTTGAGTACTTGGTCATGCCGTTCGGTCTCACTAATGCTCCCGCGACTTTCCAAGCGTTGGTAAACGATGTCTTGCGGGACTTCCTGCACCGGTTCGTCTTCGTGTACCTAGACGATATACTCATCTTTTCCCCGGATCCTGAGTCTCATGTCCAGCATGTCCGTCAGGTCCTACAGCAGTTGTTGGAGAACCGTCTGTTTGTGAAGGGCGAGAAGTGTGAGTTCCACCGCACCTCTTTGTCCTTCTTGGGGTTCATCATCTCCTCTAACTCCGTCGCCCCTGATCCGGCCAAGGTTGCGGCGGTGAGAGATTGGCCCCAACCCACAAGCCGTAGGAAGCTGCAACAGTTCCTCGGCTTTGCTAATTTCTACAGGAGGTTTATTAAGGGCTACAGTCAGGTTGTTAGCCCCCTGACAGCCCTGACCTCACCAAAGGTCCCCTTCACCTGGTCGGATCAGTGCGAAGCCGCGTTCAAGGAATTGAAACGGCGCTTCTCGTCTGCACCAGTTCTGGTGCAGCCCGACCCTAGCCGCCAGTTAGTGGTTGAAGTGGACGCCTCGGACTCAGGGATAGGAGCGGTGCTCTCCCAGAGCGGGAAGACCGATAAGGTCCTTCACTCGTGTGCCTATTTTTCCCGCAGGTTGACCCCGGCCGAACGGAACTATGACGTCGGCAATCGAGAACTCCTTGCGGTGAAAGAGGCCCTCGAAGAGTGGAGACATCTGTTGGAAGGAAAAGCCGTGCCATTCACGGTTTTCACTGACCATCGGAACCTGGAGTACATCAGGACCGCCAAGCGGCTGAACCCCAGGCAAGCCCGCTGGTCACTGTTCTTTGGCCGTTTTGACTTCCGGATTACCTACCATCCCGGGACCAGGAATCAGAGATCGGATGCATTGTCCCGGGTACACGAAGACGAAGTCAAAACGGAACCATCGGATCCCCCGGATCCCATCATCCCGGAGTCCGCTATCGTGGCCGCCCTCACCTGGGACGTGGAGAAGACCGTCCGGGAGGCCCTGACCCGTGACCCGGACCCCGGCACCGGACCAAAGAACAGACTCTACGTCCCACCGGAAGCCAGAGCGGCAGTGCTGGACTTCTGTCACGGTTCTAGGCTCTCCTGTCACCCTGGGGTGCAAAGGACCGTGGCAGTCGTCCGGCAGCGCTTCTGGTGGGCGTCCCTGGAGGCCGCCGTCCGGGACTACGTCCAGGCCTGTACCACCTGCGCCAGGGGCAAGGCCGACCACCGAAAGACCTCAGGGCTGCTACAGCCGCTGCCCGTGCCTCATCGCCCCTGGTCCCACATCGGCCTGGACTTTGTCACGGGTCTCCCGCCGTCCCAGGGAAACACCGTCGTCTTCACGATAGTGGACCGTTTCTCCAAGGCGGCCCACTTCGTGGCCCTCCCGAAGCTACCAACGGCCCAGGAGACAGCGGACCTCCTGGTCCACCACGTCGTCCGTCTGCATGGGATACCATCAGACATCGTCTCCGATCGCGGTCCCCAGTTCACCTCACACGTTTGGAGGAGCTTCTGCCGGGAACTGGGGGCCACGGTCAGCCTCTCGTCCGGGTATCACCCCCAGACCAACGGGCAAGCAGAGCGGGCCAACCAGGAACTGGAGCAGACACTACGCTGTGTGACAGTCACGCACCCGACGGCCTGGAGTACCCACCTGGCCTGGATCGAGTACGCCCACAACAGTCAAGTGTCATCAGCCACCGGCCTCTCCCCGTTTGAGGTGTGCTTGGGGTATCAGCCCCCCTTGTTTCCGGTGGTTGAGGGAGAGGTCGGTGTGCCCTCGGTCCAGGCCCACCTACGGAAGTGCCGTCGGGTGTGGCGTGCCGCCCGCTAAGCTTTATTGAAGGCCCGGATGAGGGCGAAGAAACATGCAGACCGGTGGCGGGCCCCGGCCCCCAAGTATCGTCCTGGGCAGGACGTGTGGTTGTCCACCAAGGACATTCCCCTTCAAGTGGACTCCCCAAAGCTCCAAGAACGATACATCGGTCCCTTTAAAATTCTCAAAGTCATCAATCCCGCCGCAGTGAGGCTCCGGCTTCCGGCCTCGCTGCGGATTCATCCAGTGTTTCATGTCTCCCGGATAAAACCCCATCACACCTCACCCCTCTGCACCCCGGGTCCGGCACCACCTCCTGCCCGGATCATCGACGGGGAACCGGCTTGGACCGTGCGCCGGCTCCTCGACGTCCGTCGAATGGGCCGGGGTTTTCAGTACCTTGTGGACTGGGAGGGGTACGGCCCCGAAGAACGCTCCTGGGTGAAGAAGGGCTTCATCCTGGACCCGGCCCTCCTGGCCGACTTCTACCGTCGCCATCCGGACAAGCCCGGTCGTGCGCCAGGAGGCGCCCGTTGAGGGGGGGTCCTGTTGTGTGGGCCGCTGAAGAGGAGGTACTGCTGGCCCACCACCACCAGAGGGCGCCCTGCCTGGAGTGCGGGCTCCAGGCACCAGAGGGCGCTGCCGCCTTACGAGAGCAGCCAGGGTGACAGCTGTCACCCATCAGTGGACACAGCTGACTCCACTCAGCACGGAGGTATATCACCAGGACGGCGTCTCCACCTCAGTGCCGAGATATCGCCTTAAGATAGAGGTAACAATTGTCTGCTATATTATATTGCCTTTCTGAGCATTGCAGGACAGCTGTCTACTCAACGATAAGTACTCACCTTCCTGCAGTATTGTGACGTGAGGTGGAGACGGCTTCTCCCCTCTCTGTGTTACTGGGTGCAGCCGCATCCACACCTGTGTGTTTGTTCTCTTGCCAGCAGTACCGGATCCGACGAGCGGAGGCAGTGGCCACCTGGGAATTCGGGACTTGGCGGTTCCGGTACTTCCAGGGTTCGGTGGCAGAGGAAATCTGGGTGGTTCCGGTTCGACTTGGACGGACGTCTCCTACCTTCGAGCCTGCCCACACGACACCAGTGGAATTCGGTTTAACCCCAAATTGTCAATTGTTGTATTGGTTGTGCACGTTCCACAACAGTAAAACCTTGTTATTTACCTTCTCCATTGTCCGTTCATTTGCGCCCCCTGTTGTGGGTCCGTGTTCCTACACTTTCACAACAGTCTTTTATTTAACAGAGGGACTTTGCGGGAGATTCTTGCAAATAAATTAGCTTCACACAGGCGTCTTCTAACTGTCCCAGCACTTACAGGTAACTCCAGACTGTCTTTGATCATCCTGGAGCTGATCAATGGGTGAGCCTTTGCCATTCTGGTTATTCTTCTGTCCATTTTGATGGTTGTTTTCTGTTTTCTTCCACGTGTCTCTGTTTTTTTGGGGTTTTTTTGTCCATTTTAAAGCATTAGAGATCATTGTAGATAAACAGCCTATAATTTTTGCACCTGCGTATAAGTTTTCCCCTCTCCAATCAACTTTTTAATCAAACTACACTGTTCTTCTGAACAATGTCTTGAACGTCCCATTTTCCTCAGGCTTTCAAAGAGAAAAGCATGTTCAACAGGTGCTGGCTTCATCCCTAAATAGGGGACACCTGATTCACACCTGTTTGTTCCACAAAATTGACAAACTCTGACTGAATGCCACACTACTATTATTGTGAACACCCCCTTTTCTACTTTTTTTTTACTAATAGCCCAATTTCATAGCCTTAAGAGTGTGCATATCATGAATGCTTGGTCTTGTTGGATTTGTGAGAATCTACTGAATCTACTGGTACCTTGTTTCCCATGTAACAATAAGAAATATACTCAAAACCTGGATTAATCTTTTTAGTCACATAGCACTACTATTATTCTGAACACTACTGTAAATCTAGGTTTTCTTTATTAGGTGTTGGGGGTCACACCCGTGCTGAGTACTGTTTATAGGCCTCCTGGCCTCTGATTTCTTAGATGAATTTGGTGCGTTCATCTCTAGTTTGTCAACTAGTGCAGATAACATTTTGATTATTGGTGACTTTAACGTTCATATAAATAAACCCTCTGATCCCCTTAGCAAATCATTTATGCAAATTGTGGATGTATTAGGATTCCAGCAATGCATTCAGGACCCGACACATATTAGTAGAAATACCCTGGATTTGTTTCTTGCACGTGGGTTTGCTGTCATGAATATCGACATCTTGCCTCTCGCATCTACAGTATAGTCTCAGACCATTCACTTATCAGGTTTACATTTATGCTGCGGCGTTTAGTGATACAACGACCTTGTCTACTTCTGCGGTGTTGCATTAAACCCTCAACTGTGACTGAACTTGAGGCTAGACTACCTGATATTTTAACTTCAAGTTTGGAGAATGCTAAATCAGTAGACAGCCTTGTGGATAGTTTAAATTCAGCACTTAAAACTACACTTGATAAGGTTGCACCTCCTCTTTCAAGGCCACGCCCTCCCACAGCACAGTCACCTTGCTTCAATGGTTACTTGCGTGAACTCAGGCAGAAGGCTAGAGGTTTGAAACGGAAATGGCGTAGTTCCAAATTAGAGATGTTCCGCCTTGTGTGGCGGGATGCTATTTTAGATTATAGGCCTGCACTACTGGCCACAAAACTATTACTCTGATTTGATCAATAAAAACAAACATAACTCAAAGTTCATGTTTGACACATAGGTATTAAAGGCATTGCGCTGCGGTGGTTTGAATCATATTTGTCTAATAGATTACAGTTTGTTCATGTAAATGGGGAATCTTCTTCACAGACTAAAGTTAATTATGGAGTTCCACAAGGTTCTGTGCTAGGACCAATTTTATTCACTTTATACATGCTTCCCTTGGGCAGTATTATTAGACGGTATTGCTTAAATTTTCATTGTTACGCAGATGATACCCAGCTTTATCTATCCATGAAGCCAGAGGATACGCACCAATTAGCTAAACTGCAGGATTGTCTTACAGACATAAAGACATGGATGACCTCTAATTTCCTGCTTTTAAACTCAGATAAAACTGACGTTATTGTACTTGGCCCCACAAATCTTAGAAGCATGGTGTCTAACCAGATCGTTACTCTGGATGGCATTTCCCTGATCTCTAGTAATACTGTGAGAAATCTTGGAGTTATTTTTGATCAGGATATGTCATTCAAAGCGCATATTAAACAAATATGTAGGACTGCCTTTTTGCATTTACGCAATATCTCTAAAATCAGAAAGGTCTTGTCTCAGAGTGATGCTGAAAAACTAATTCATGCATTTATTTCCTCTAGGCTGGACTATTGTAATTCATTATTATCAGGTTGTCCTAAAAGTTCCCTAAAAAGCCTTCAGTTGGTTCAGAATGCTGCAGCTAGAGTACTGACGGGGACTAGCAGGAGAGAGCATATCTCACCCGTGTTGGCCTCCCTTCATTGGCTTCCTGTTAATGCTAGAATAGAATTTAAAATTCTTCTTCTTACTTATAAGGTTTTGAATAATCAGGTCCCATCTTATCTTAGGGACCTCATAGTACCATATTACCCCATTAGAGCGCTTCGCTCTCAGACTGCGGGCTTACTTGTAGTTCCTAGGGTTTGTAAGAGTAGAATGGGAGGCAGAGCCTTCAGCTTTCAGGCTCCTCTCCTGTGGAACCAGCTCCCAATTCAGATCAGGGAGACAGATACCCTCTCTACTTTTAAGATTAGGCTTAAAACTTTCCTTTTCGCTAAGGCTTATAGTTAGGGCTGGATCGGGTGACCCTGGACCATCCCTTGGTTATGTTGCTTTAGACGTAGACTGTGTTTCATAATTATTGTATGGCCTTGCCTTGCAATGTGGAGCGCCTTGGGGCAACTGTTTGTTGTGATTTGGCGCTATACAAGAAAAAAGTTGATTGATTGATTGATAGCATTTCTCATTCAGGGGCAGCCACCTGTTAGTCATTCTTTCTTCTAGATTAGATTATTGTAATGCATTAGGGGTCTTCAGCTGGTTCAGAACGCTGCTGCTAGACTTTTGACATGAAGCAGAAGGTTTGAACATATCACATCCATTTTGGCAAATTTACACTGGCTCCCTGTCTCTGTGGGAGCAGATTTTAAGGTTTTATTCTTGACTTATAAAGTTGTTCATGGACTGGCGCCATCTTTATCTGGCCGATCTGGTGGAGCCCTACGTGCCGGCCCTGGCTTTGCAGTTGCAGGATGGGGGACTTCTCTGTGATCCCAGGGTGAAGAAGAAGTCAGCGGGTCAAAGAACCTTTTCTTATCGTGGACCCGCTCTGTGGAATGGTCTTCCTGTGACCGTGAGGCAGTGAGAGTGAATCCGTGCACATTGTTAAGTCAAGATTTAAAACCTATTTTTATTCTCTTTCTTATTAGTTTTTTTTTTATCTGTTTTATTCTTTTACTTCTGTTTTTAATCATGTATTTGAATTTTTAGATTTTATTTATTTATTTAAATTTTTTATGTTGAACTGTTCTCTGTGAGGTGCCTTGAGATGGCTTTTGTTGTGATTTGGCACTTTATAAGCTGATTGAATTGAACTGAATTGAGCTGAATTAAATTGAGATGACAATGTAAAACCTCTTAAATCATTCTAAAGTCAGTTTTAAGCAGAAACGAGGCGATAATTGGTGAGTTGCTACTGATGCTTTAAAATGACGGATGCGCAGTGAAGGCAGCAGCAGCAGCTCATCTGTCCGCGGCGCTCCGGTCGCTTCCTCTGTCTTTTATTATGAAATAATGCTGAATTTATGAGGAAATGATTGTTGTAGAAAAGCTTCAGATATCTGTCGCTGAGATAGATGATGACTGGAGGCAGTTTGAAACAGAAACGAGGTGATAATCTGTGAATCGCTGGTGACTCACAGAAATGACGCATGTGCAGTGAAGGCAGGGTGGACCCATTTTTAGGGGGGGACTGTTTGGTCGGCGACAACGGTGCACAAAAAAACTTTAGTATTTTGTATTTTACAACCCCAATTCCAATGAAGTTGGGATGTTGTGTAAAACGCAAATAAAAACAGAATACAATGATTTGCAAACCTCTTCAACCGATATTCAATTGAAGACACACAGAGACAAGATATTTAATGTTCAACCTGATAGACTTTATTGTTTTTGTGAAAATATTTGCTCATTTTGAAATGGATGCCTGCAACATGTTTCAAAAAAGATGGGAAAGTGGTATGTTTACCACTGTGTTACATCACCTTTCCTTCAAACAACACTCAGTAAGCGTTTGGGAACTGAGGACACATGATTGGGTATAAAAGGAGCATCTCCAAAAGTCTCAGCTGTTCACAAGCAAAGATGGGGCGAAGATCACCACTTTGTGAACAACTGCATGAAAAAATAGTCCAAGAGTTTAAGAACAATGATTCTCAATGTTCAATTGCAAGGAATTTAGGGATTCCATCATCTACAGTCCATAATATAATCAGAAGATTCAGAGAATCTGGAGAACTTTCAACACGTAAGCAGCAAGGCCGAAAACCAACATTGAATGCCCGTGACCTTTGATCCCTCAGGTGGCACTGTATTAAAAACCGACATCATGTAAAGGATCTTACAGTGTGGGCTCAGGAACACTTCAGAAAACCATTGTCAGTTAACACAGTTCGTCGCTACATCTACAAGTGCAAGTTAAAACTCTACCATGGAAAGTGAAAGCCAAACATCAACAACATCCAGAAACACCGCCGCCTTCTCTGGGCCTGAGCTCATTTGAAATGAACAGACGCAAAGTGGAAAAGTGTGCTGTGGTCTGATGAGTCCACATTTCAAATTGTTTCTGGAAATCATTTCCTCTGGACAAAAGAGGAAAAAGACCATCCAGATTGTTACCAGCGCAAAGTTAGCCAGCATCTGTGATGGTATGGGGGTGTGTTAGTGCCCATGGCATGGACAACTTACACGTCTGTGATGGTACCATCAATGCTGAAAGGTACATCCAGGTTTTGGAGCAACACGTGCTGCCATCCAAGCAACGTCTTTTTCAGGGACGTCCCTGCTTATTTCAGCAAGACAATGCCAAGCCACATTCTGCACGTGTTACAACAGTGTGGAGTGTGGGTAGAGTGCACGTTGCTGTGACGCCACTCTGAACTTCACATGGTTGTATACGCTTCTTTTATTTCTGTTTAGCACTCTTCTGGTTATTAATTGTATGTACTCTGAACATTATTTAACAACAGTCCTGTTGTGAATCGCTAGCAGTTAGCATTCGCTAGCGGTTAGCTTTCGCTAGCTTGGTCGACCCCTCCCCTCTCCGTCATTATTTTTATAACTGTTTCTTTTTTACCCATTTAATACTTCTGTTCGTTTTTTAGTCGAACTGCTGTGAATTTTAAGTAATTATTTTACTCCTGTGTAAAATCTTAGGAGTGGCTAGCATTTTCATTAGAGGTTAGCTTGCGTTAGCTATTTCAGACCCCCGTCATCGTTTTTTGATTTCATTTTTTTACACTCCTGTTAATTAACTGTTTAGTGTATTTTATAGCTGCTGCTTTTTTACCTGTTTAATACTTCTATTAGTTTTTCAGTGTAACTCCTGTGAATGTTAATACATTTATTTGCGTCTGTGTGAGCCTTCGGAGTGGTTAGCTTATCCATTATTGGTTAGCTTGTGTTTGCTTGGCTACATTCTTGAATTTCTTAGTGCACAAAGTACACTACTAACTCTGCTTTACACCCTACGTAAATGCTGCGTGATGTTGGAAGATAGGGTGGCTCTCTTAGAGAGCCGTGTCCGTAAGTTACAGCAGCTTCTTAGCTCAGTGGAGTTAGATGTTACGGGCACTCCAGATGAGGTTAGTGTTGGGCCGGCTAGCGAGCCCATTAGCATCAGCTTAGAAACGCCGGCTGTGGAGGACAGCTCTTGGCCTGTGGCTAGGCGGAGGAAGCCCCGTAGGGCTTGGTGCCCGGTTGTGGCACCCCGATCACACTCACCAGTGCGAACTGTGAATTGGTTTTCCCCCTTGGATTTGCCAGATGTGAATTCTCTGAGCCCACAAGTGACTTCCACTCCTGTCTCCAGGCCGAAACACCGGACTTTAGTGATAGGGGATTCTTTCACCCCCAAAGTCAGGTTACAGATGCTGGCTGACGTTAAATGTATTTCTGGGGCTAGAACTCCCGACAATGCATGTCATCTGAGGGTGCTGACGCTGCAGAAGGGAAGACAGATGAAGGAACATGACATGAGATATAGTCACATAGTTGGCACCAATGATATCAGGATGAAGCACTCAGAGGTCACAAAAATGGACATAGAGAGGACTTGTGACCTTGCTGCAGCTAGAGTACTGACAGGGACTAGAAGGAGAGAGCATATCTCACCCATATTGGCCTCTCTTCATTGGCTTCCTGTTAATTCTAGAATAGAATTTAAAATTCTTCTTCTTACTTATAAGGTTTTGAATAATCAGGTCCCATCTTATCTTAGGGACCTCATAGTACCATATCACCCCAATAGAGCACTTCGCTCTCAGACTGCAGGCTTACTTGTAGTTCCTAGGGTTTGTAAGAGTAGAATGGGAGGCAGAGCCTTCAGCTTTCAGGCTCCTCTCCTCTGGAACCAGCTCCCAATTCGGATTAGGGAGACAGACACCCACTCTACTTTTAAGATTAGGCTTAAAACTTTCCTTTTTGCTAAAGCAGTTAGGGCTGGATCAGGTGACCCTGAACCATCCCTTAGTTATGCTGCTATAGACTTAGACTGCTGGGGGGTTCCCATGATGCACTGAGTGTTTCTTTCTCTTTTTGCTCTGTATGCACCACTCTGCATTTAATCATTAGTGATTGATCTCTGCTCCCCTCCACAGCATGTCTTTTTCCTGGTTCTCTCCCTCAGCCCCAACCAGTCCCAGCAGAAGACTGCCCCTCCCTGAGCCTGGTTCTGCTGGAGGTTTCTTCCTGTTAAAAGGGAGTTTTTCCTTCCCACTGTCGCCAAGTGCTTGCTCACAGGGGGTCGTTTTGACCGTTGGGGTTTTTCCATAATTATTGTATGGCTTTGCCTTACAATATAAAGCACCTTGGTGAAACTGTTTGTTGTGATTTGGCGCTATATAAATAAAATTGATTTGATTTGATTTGCCAGAAAGATGTGTCGGCTTCGATTAATAGTCTCTGGTCCCCTCCCGGGGTACTGATGAGGCGTTTAGCAGGCTGACATCGTTAAATAGGTGGCTGGCAAAGTTTTGTAGACAGCAAGGCTTTAGCTTTATTGATAACTGGCCTTCGTTCTGGGGCCGCCGTGGCTTGCTAATGCCGGACGGCCTCCACCCTACTGGGGAAGGCGCTGCCATCTTGTTTGCGAACATAGATAGGGCTCTACAGTGAGGGTAACATTAGAAATCTACAGCAGGCCACGGAGCAGGTGATTAGAGACCCTGCAAGGCTTATGACAAATGTGGGTGTGAAATCCATTAGCTTAGCGGGGAATTTAGTGCAGAAAATCCACTATGGTGATAGTGCAGTATATTTGCCAGGGAAGGAAGTTCAACAAGTTGAGACTGTGGCTTACTTCCGTAGTCGTGTCCATAAAAATCATAGAGGAATATGCTTTCCAAACTTAATACCCATTACTATATTGGATGATGTTGAAATTGAGGATGGCCCAGTGGTTGTTCCAGCAATAGCAAAGATTTCGTGTCTGCTACCTACAATGCGTGTTGAATGTCTTAAACCTAAACCTACTTCTAGGTTTCATCTTCATCTTATATATGCTACTCTGGAACCACCCCTAAGCCCAAACAGTTCAACTGTCAACCCCACTGAGATCCTTAGACTGGGTCTCATTAAGATAAGATCACTGTCCTCAAAATCATTGTTGATCAATGATCTAATTATTGATCATCCCTTGTATATGATTGGGCTATGTGAAACATGGCTTAAACCTACAGCTGTCCTCCCCTTAAATGAGGCCTGCCCACCAGCATATACATTTAGTCACGTCCCTTGTGATGCGAAGCAAGGCGGGGGTGTTGCTGTCATGCAGCCATCTGTGATGGGTTATTTTTTGGTGTTTGTTCAGGGCTGTTCCCCCTTTTAGTCTGTTAAGTTATTTCTTTGTTGTATTAGTGTTAACAGTCCTTCAGGTTTCATTTGATTTTTGCAGTTCCTGTCGCTGATGTGTTCAGGTTATGACTTGGGGGACATGTGTTGTATTTCTCTTCACATGGAAGTCTGTTCTCTGCTGCACTCTGGTGTTCTCCTTTTGTCAGTACGTGTTCTTGATGTGTAATCAATACAGGTGTGCCTCATTAGTTCATCTGGTTATTTAAGGTCACATTTTGAGTTAGTCTTTGCTGGTCCATTGTTTGTTGCTGTTGCTTCTCCTATCACGGTGGTATGTATTATATTATTGATCATTGAAATTCTTTAAGTTTATTTGTTGATATGTTCAGGTAATTCCCTGGGGCTCAAAGCATATTTGGCTTATGTTTGTACTTTCTGTTTTGACTGGTTTTTCCCTCACCCTGTGTTCAGGGTTATTTGTATTTTAGTTGTAACTTTCCTCACTCTTGCTGTTTTTTTTTTTTTTTTTTTTTTTGAAACCTCACCTCTATTTGGATAAAGCCTGTTTTTGTTGAAGCCTTACCCACTCTTGTTTTTGTATATTGGGCTCATTGACTGTTTATTAAAACTTGCCAACTTTTTTGAACTCACCTCCTGTGTTTTGGCTGTCTTGCATTTGGGTTCTATTTTGTTAAATACCTGGCACTGAATCCTGACAGAATGGACCAGCCAAGCCAGAACCCAGCAGGCAGCACCCTGAACTTGTCTAAGCTTAAGGCTGTTTTTTCTGAATTTAATCATTTAATTATCATTGCTGCTACACCTCAAGGCAAAAAACTGATTTTTTTTTTTTTTTTTTTTTGGATCAAGCACTGAATCTGGTGGTGCAGAATAGATGGATTGTGGATTTATTTCCAGACTTTGCACTTGTAGGGGCATTGTTTGAGAGGGGGAGACTTCCTGGTTGGGTGAGAAGCCCTGAAGACTATTTATCAGCTCAGGAAGTAAACTCACATGACTCAGAAACTCTACTGTTCACTTCTCCCATTACCACGCCCTCCATAACTACCTCTCACCGCCAAGCTCAGCCTTCCAGCAGACCTAGGGCCAACAGTCACACCTCCCAGGGTCTTCAGTGCAGTTCAGTCCCGTCATCACCAGGGCCTTCCACAATATTGCACTCAGTAGCACAGACCAGTACTCCGCGGGTTTCACTCACGCCTGAGACGGGTTGTCAGAATATTGATCCTGCAGGTAACTTTCTGGACTTGCCAGTGTTTGAAAGGTTTTGTGAACAGTTCTCCTTCTGCTGCAATTCCTTCCATGGTACAAACTATAAGAACCTGAAGAAGCAATACCTGGCTACTGCCCAAACGGTGGTTAGTTCCCACGATTGGGCATTGACGGTGCTCCCTGAACTCTCTTCTGTGAAAAAAGTCTTGGAAAGCGTTAGCCCCCCAGACTGGGCCCGGGACCCCAAAGCATTTTATTGTAAGATGGACTGCCAGGTGTCATCCATGCCCAAAGTGCCTCCAGCTACTCCACACAGTCACTTCGGTCTCCTTGGCTTCATCTTCACCCACGCCAACCCAGTCCTGTCTCCGGCGCACAACGTCAACCGGCGTCATCGGCTTGAGCAGGGGTCCTCTGAGAATGAAGAGGAGCCACACTAAGGCTGTCAGAGGAGACTTGCAGCAGGGAACCATGATGGCCACCACCCTTCCCATCCCTTCCTCTGAGCCATCTCAGAAGGAGAAGCCTGGTTCTCTTGCAGAGCCGTCTCTAGGCTCCAGGGTGAGGATCACGTATAATGACTGACTTTCTTTACAGGTCTCTCAGTGAGCCCAGCAGTTCCGATGAGGAAGCAGGGAACTCACATGCTGCCTCCAGTGATGTCACAGTGGGGAATCCCATCTCAACCCCTGAGGACATGATGGAGCAGCAAGCCATCCCTCCTCCAGTTAGCTTCTTTGATGCTGCAGTAACATGTATTGCCACGGGGCTTAAACCTCTCACAGTTGAAGGTCTTTTTGAAAAAACAGACATGGTTTCTTCTAAGCCAGGGTATGGTGGTCATGTAGTGTCTGGTAACAGTGACCTAAGCAGTTCCAAAGGCAAATTTGAGGGAAGTAATGGTAATCACTCAGGATCCTGCTGTTTGCAGAATACAGACCTGGGGGCAGGCCTAGACAAACAGGCTCAAACAGAACGGTCTACTGCATCTCAGGATCCGGCTCATACCATTCCCAGTCTGTCGCGATAGTGATTCTCCTGATGATACAGATTGGTCTGACATTTCCCAAGACCCCGAGGGTAACAGTTCCAATCCCAGTCAAAATGTCAATCCTTCTGATGATTCTGATTGGGCTGATATATCCCCAGATCCCGATTGTACCAGGTCCAATCTCAGTCTCACTAGTCGTTCTTGTGACACTGCAGTAAGGTTTAATGCTTCTCAAGATCCAGTCCATACCGGTCCAAATTTCAGTCAAGGTAATGATTCTTATGATAATAGAGAGCCATGTGAGTTTAATCACTTTGGATCTGACTTGAAACACAGTAGCTCATACACAAGTATAAATGTTCCCTTGGAGCTGGGCTCTGCATTGAAATCCAGTACGACTTCTCTAAACCAAGATAGTAGTAGAACTATGTGCCCGTGTACTAGTCAATGTTTAGATGTCAGTGATGGTACCGAGCAAAGTATTTACAAGTGTAACGGAGCCTCTGTATTTTCCCCAACAAATATGAGTCTATTCCCAGAAAACGAATGCCCTATTACTGGAGTCAGTCAGAGTTTAGAGGGGAATTGCAATGATGAACACGGTAGTTGTGCTCATTATGACTTGCCTCCACTCAGTTTTGACACGCGCAAGAGCATATCTGCTGAGACGTCAGCCGCCGCCGTGGGCCCAGGAGGGCCGCACGGCCTCACGTCAGTCTCTGCCTTAGGCTCTGGAGGGCTGTACAGACTCCGGACTGGCTCCAATGTAGCCTGCAGCTGGCCGACGAGCCGGTCTCCGTTTTTTGTTTCTGACTCCTGCCGGCCAAGGAACCGGTCCCCTGTGTCTTCAGGCAACTTCGGCCGGCCTTCCCTTCCGTCAAGGAAGTTCAGCTGGCCTCCTTGTTCTCCACCATTCTCCTTTTTTCAACAGCCAGCCCAGGTTTTCTGCGGAGGTCAGCCTATGGACTCGACGTTTAATGGTTTATTTGTAAATCCTGGTTCCTGGACTGATGCTCCCTGGTGCAGAGGTGTTCCCACCGGCCAGCCACCAGCCCCCGCTTTCTACGGAGGTCTGCCTATGAACTCTGGGTCTTTTGTTTCCTCTGGTTTACAGGTTGGTTCTCACTGGTTCGGGGGTGGTCCCGCCTGTCTGCCGCCCGCCTCCTGCCCGTGGTGGGGGTTTTTTGGGGGGTGGGGTTGTTGTTGGGTTTTTTGTTTGGGATTCCTGTTTTTGTCCCACATCTGCTGTTTCTGTGTTCTCCTCCGGTTGTTCTTTGGGGGGGGGGGGTTGTTTTGAGCTGTCGGGGGCCAGCTCTGGGTGGGGGGGGTACTGTCATGCAGCCATCTGTGACAGGGTTATTTTTTTGGTGTTTGTTCAGGGCTGTTCCCTTTAGTCTGTTAAGTTATTTCTTTGTTTTATTAGTGTTAACAGTCCTTCAGGTTTCATTTGATTTTTGCAGTTCCTGTCTCTGTGTTGGGGGTCATGTGTTGTATTTCTCTTCACATGGAAGTCTGTTCTCTGCTGCACTCTTGTGTTCTCCTTTTGTCAGTACGTGTTCTTGATGTGTAATCAATACAGGTGTGCCTCATTAGTTCAGCTGGTTATTTAAGGTCACATTTTGAGTTTGTCTTTGCTGGTCCATTGTTTGTTGCTGTTGCTTCTTGTGTCATGGTGGTATGTATTATATTATTGAGCACTGAAATTTAAGTTTATTTATGTTCAGGTAATTCCCTGGGGCTCAAAGCATATTTGGCTTCTGTTTTGACTGGTTTTTCCCTCACCCTGTGTTCAGGGTTATTTGTATTTTAGTTGTAACTTTCCTCACTCTTGCTGTTTTTTTTTTTTTTTTTTGAAACCTCACCCCTATTTGGATAAAGCCTATTTTTGTTGAAGCCTTACCCACTCTTGATTTTGTATATTGGGCTCATTGACTGTTTATTAAAACTTGGCAACTTTTTTGAACTCACCTCTTGTGTTTTGGCTGTCTTGCATTTGGGTTCTATTTTGTTAAATACCTGGCACTGAATCCTGACAGTTGCTCTTATTTATAAATCTAGGTTTAGCCTATTAGCTGTTGGGGGTTACAAATATAACTCATATGAGCATCTGATTCTCCACTCTGCTCAGGATATTGCACATTGCCCAGGTCAGAAGAGTAAAAATCAGTCGTATGTCGCTCGTGATGCAAAGCAAGGCGAGGGTGTTACTCTTATTTATAAATCTTAGCTTATTAGCTGTTGTGGTCACAAATAACTCGTTTGAGCATCTCATTCTCCACTCTGCTCAGCATATTAGGCATTGCCAAGGTAAGAAGAATAAAAATCAGCCGTATTACTTTGTCACTGTATATAGGCCTCCTAACCCATATTCTGAATTCTTAGATGTATTTGGTGCATTCATCTCTAACTTGTCAACTAGCGTAGATAACATTCTGATCACTGGTGACTTTAACATTCATATAAATAAGCCTTCTGATCCCCTCTGCAAATCATTTATGGAAATTGAGGATACATTAGGATTTCGGCAATGCATTCGGGATTTGATGCACATTAGTGGAAATACCCTGGATCTGGTTTTTGCACATGGTATTGCTGTCACAAATTGACATCATGCCTCTTACATCAGTGGTGTCTGATCACTCACTTAAGTTTACAGTTTCGCTGCTGTTTAGTGGAACAACAACCTTATATATCATTACAGCGATGCATCAACTAAGACTGAACTCGAAGCTAGACTACCTGATGTCTTAACTTCACATTTGACAAATACCCAGTCAGTAGACAGACTTGTGGATAGTTTAAACTCAGTGCTCAAAAACTACACTAGACATGATTGCACCACCTGTTAAAACCGCGCTCCACCAAATCAGTCACCTTGGTTCAATGATTATCTGCGTGACCTCAGGCATAAAGCAAGAGGTCTAGAAGTGAAATGGCGTTGTTCAAAATTAGAAGTATTTCACCTTGCGTGGCGTGATGCTATCTTAGACTATAAGCATGCATTATTGGCTACAAAGTGGACTTACTACTCTGATTTGATCAACAAAAACAAGCATAACTCAAAGTTCTTGTTCAACACGGTGGCAACACTTATTCATGGACACCCACATGTAGTTCGCGCTCCTCTTACAGCACAAGATTTCCTGGATTACTTTGGGAAGAAAATAGAAGACATTAGGTTCAACATAACCCAGCCACTACACCCTGCTATTGAGGTGGGCGTCACTACTGAGGTATTACATAGATTTACAGAATTTGACAGTATCTCACTAGGCATGCTGACAAAGCTGGTAACATCAACAAAAAGCACAACCTGTTTATTTGATCCTATACCAACAAAACTTTTTAAGGACCTGTGGCTCACTCTTGGGCCAACTGTGCTGGAAATTATTAATCTTTCTTTAACTTCTGGATCTGTTCCTAAATGTTTCAAATCTGCAGTGATTAAACCATTACTTAAGATACCTAATCTTGACCCTAGTGTATTAGCAAACTATTGGCCGATATCAAATCTACTTATCTAATTACCTAAATTTAAACTCTGAAAATACTGAAATGATGGTTCTTGGTCCAGTGAGACATCGGCATCAATTTGACCAGTTAACGCTCAGCCTCGGCTCATGTCATACATCATACTGACAAAATGAGGAACCTTGGGGTAATTTTTGATCCTTCGTTGTCCTTTGGCCTCCACATTAGAAATATTACTAGGACTGCATTCTTCCCCCTGCAAAATATAGTGAAGATTCATCCCATCCTGTCTATGGCTGATGCTGAGACCCTGATCCATCCATTTATCTCTTCTAGATTAGACTACTGCAATGTTCTATTTTCTGGTTTACCGCAGTCTAGCATTAGGGGTCTCCAACTGGTTCAAAATGCTGCAGTCAGACTTTTGACACAAAGGAGAAAGTTCGACCACATTACACCCATTTTGATTATAGATTATAAGGTTCTGCTACTAACCTATAAAATTATTCATGGACTGGCACCTCCCTACCTAGCTGACCTAATTAAACCTTACGTACCGGCCCGGGCTTTACGTTCTCAGGGTGCAGGACTACTTTGTGTCCCTAAGGTGAATAAGAATTCTGCGGGTCACAGAGCTTTCTCTTATCGTGCCCCTGTTCTGTGGAATGATCTCCCTGCGTCAATAAAACAGTCAGATTCTGTGGAGATTTTCAAGTCCAGACTTAATATGCACTTATTTTCCCTTTCATATGGCTAGCATACTGGTACAGTTTTGTTTTACGCTTTTTACTCTTTTAATTCACTTATTAGCAATTGGAGCGGGTTGCGGCCTCAACTTTACCTAAATTCTGGGTCTTTTAGTGAAGTTTAGGGCTAGTGGCCGGCGATCACCTTAGTATTTCTTCAGTTTTTCTTGTTGATTAATGCTGGCAAATTATACGGTTGTTTGTTTGTTTGTTTTTATGATGCCTGATATTTTTTTTTTCTCTCTCTCTAAGGTGCAGCTCCATCCAGAGATGGGAGTTGTATTCATGTTGGCGATCCTCCTGTCCTGTGCGCCAATAGCATTTCTTGTATATTCATCTGTATCTATGTCTTTGTGTCTGTATCATGGCTCAAGCAGAGGGTTACCCCTTTGAGTCTGGTCTGCTTGAGGTTTCTTCCTCAAAGGGAGTTTTTCCTTACCACTGTTGCTCTGGGGGTTGGTAAGGTTAGACCTTACCTGTGCGAAGTGCTTTGAGGCAACTCTGTTGTGATTTGGCGGTATATAAATGAAAATAAATTGAAACTGAATTGTACTAGACTGGCCTGCCTGCAGTCCAGACCTGTCGCACATTGAAAATGTGTGGCGCATTATGAAGCGCAAAATACAGCAATGGAGACCCCGGACTGTTGAACAACTGAAGTTGTACATCAAGCAAGAATGGGAAAGAATTCCATCTACAAAGCTTCAACAATTAGTGTCCTCAGTTCCCAAACGCTTATTGAGTGTTGGTAGAAGGAAAGGTGATGTAACACGGTGAGAAACATACCACTGTCCCAGCTTTTTGGAAACGTGTTGCAGGCATCCATTTCAAACTGAGCAAATATTTGCACAAAAACAATAGTTTATCAGTCTGAACATTAAATATCTTGTCTTTGTGGTGTATTCAATTGAATATAGGTTGAAGAGGATTTGAAAATCATTGTAGTGTTTTTATTTACATTTTACACAACGTCCCAACTTCATTGGAATTGGGGTTGCAGAAACAGCATAAACATTCTCATTTTGATGTGAACAGGCTGGAAAAAAGCAGACATACAGTTGTGTTCAAAAGTTTACATACCTTGGCAGAATTTTTGGTGGGTTTTTTTTGCCATTTTTCAGACACAAAAGCAGACACAAAACTTTTTTTTGCTTAGGGTTAGTGGTTGTGTGAAGCCAAATGGCTAAAAAAAAAAATCAAATATTCTGCCAGGGTATGTAAACATTTGAGCACAACTGTACATACTCACAAGTGACGTTTATATATCAGATATATTACATCATTTTCTGAATGTCGCACCTGCTAAAAAAATGTCAAGATGAAAAACTCAAGTCCCACCAGTGTATAAATCACACATTTTCTTGTATTATAAATGGACTGCATTTATATAACGCTTTTCCATCTGCATCAGATGCTCAAAGCGCCAAACAATACACACTCAGAGACCGATGTCAGGGTGCCGCCATGCAAGGCACTCACTACACACTGGGAGCAACTCGAGGATTAAGGACCTTGCCCAAGCGCCCTTAGTGATTTTAAGAGGTCAGGCTGAGGTTTGAACAAGGATCCTCTGGTCTCAAGCCCAACACTTAAACCACTAAACCATCACCTTCTCTATTATCAGCTCTTTAACTTGGAATTTTTGTGTGTTACTGTAGTGCAATTTTTATTAGCATTTATTCTTTTATTACTGAAGTTTATTTTGTTTAGTGCTTTTTTCTGGGAAAGTTTGATATAAATTGACATTATTATTAATAATAATGCGTGTATGATTTTTGGGGGGTGTATAAGTTGCACTGGATTCCCACCTGTGTCCTTTCTGTGTGGAGTTTGCGTGTCCTCCCCGTGTTTGTGTGGGTTCTCTGCGGGTGCTCCGGGTTCCTCCCACATCCAAATACATGCAGGTTTGGTGGACTGGAAACTTTAAACTGTCCGTAGGTGTGACTGTGTTTGTTTGTCTGTATGTGACCCTGTGACAGACTGGCGTCCTGTCCAGGGGGAACACGCCTCACACCCTATGACTGCTGGGATAGGATCAGTGGCATAGCAACCTCAACACGGGCCCCAGTGCAGGATACATTGATGGGCCCTACGTGCATGTTACTAGTCATTTGGTGTACGCACGCAAATGGCACAATCACGCACAGGTACATGCTGACCCACACTATGAGGTCTATGGAGATTTTTACTAACAGTGTGTTGAATTTTACAATCAAATAAATAACTTGGGTTATTGTATTAGAATTTTTTTAAGAGGTCAAGAATCTAGATTTAACAGCCAGCTCTGAATCACACATGCACATGAGTCTGCAGGTGAGCAGACCTCATCATGACATCAGACAGCAGGGGAGGAGCTGTCTAATTCATGGTGGTGCTGAAATGCACAAAGCCATTTTTATTGCAGAGTGCATCCTGACATGATAAACCTTAAAGCAAGACGAGATGATCATAAAATGAAGCCTACAGCACAACAAGACAGAAGAGAAATATTATTGTTTGTTTGACACCTTATTTATGTAAAGATCTTGGCACCTGCACAAATTTGATCCCCACCCTTGCACGCGAAATTGCCCTTCTGTGCCAGTGTGGCAAGAGCATTTTGAAGTGTTCAAAATGTCTGTCACGCATTAATTTCATGAACTAGTTGTGAACATTGCACAAACTATTTGAAAACACTGTGTGGCACTGCATGCCGTTGTTTGCGGTGCATCTGAACTTAAAATTGAGATTATAACAAGATGTTACATCTATAATAAACACAACTTTACATGATCTAACTCATGAGAAGGAATGAAAATGCAACTGTTTTACCAATCCATTACAATATATATTATAAATCATTACCTTTGAGACAAGATTCTAAATGTGTTCTCCTCTGCACGACACACACGAGACAACCTGCAGCTGTAGATAATTTCTCTGTGATTCTGGGAGCGATGAGCGATGAGACATGAGAGATGGTTTCATCAGCCAAGTTCTGAGAGCAAATGCATCACCGGCTATGAAATGATTATTTTATATAACGTGGCATCAAGAGGGACACACTGGCATGATGAACTGTGTGACAATGCAGGGATCAAATTCATGCAGGTGTCAAGGGACCTGGAAACCCCCCCCCCCCACCACCCCCCAAACAGGGAAGAGGCGTGGCAACCCACCACAGTCAGATTATTAAAAGATAGTTCCCTGAAAAACATTTGGCTCAGTGGAAAGGCATCTTGGGAGCCCTACGCTGAGCAAAATCCTGTATAAGATCCTGATGTTCAACTCCCTGGTTCTTGAGTTTTCAGCGGAGAGGACAACTAAGCCGCTCAGCCGCTCCAGCCCCAGGGAGCTCCTGAGGTGTGTCTCCGTCATTTTGAACTGGGAAAATAATCTCTCAGCTGATGCCACAGTCACCGGCAACGTCAGAAGCAAGAGGAGTGGCCCGGTCCGGACCCGTTGGTGGGCTGCTGGCCGTGCTGGAAAATCCAATAGTGTCTCATTTAGTCAGCTTTGCTCTCTTCTCTTCTCTTCTTTCTTTTTTACCGCTGGATTTATGTTTGTAGAAAGATTTTTTCTCAAGGTCTTTGGTGTCACGAGTTGTCATAAATCTAGCTCTGTCATTGGTGGACAAGGAGGCAGAGTATAGTTTACCCAGTATTCATCACTGCATAGCATCTCATGAAATAGCCCAACAGACATTAAGTTATTCTTTTACTGGAAATTTAATCTACTATTCATTAAAAACACATCATTTTGAAATATATTGCGTTTAACTATTTCACTGATTGAGAAACCATGACAGAGGAAGGGTTGCTTCAAGACTGCAAGGTAATGAATCAGCTGTGTAACCTGCTTGGTGTGCACTTTTATGCGCATTCTTATGTACTGGTGGGCAAAGTTCAGTAACAGATAATTATCAAAGCTAATGTTGTTGTTGGCGGATTAGCTTTTCCGATAAGTTTTAAAACAATCATCGGACGAATTATCTTCTGATAAATTTAGTTCCGATAACTTTAAGTCCAACAACATGTTTTTTTGCTGGTAAAGTGAGCAAAAGTTAACAGTCAAAACATCAAACATTTTAGTCTGTCTGTTGTGTGTTTGTAGCAGACGGGCTGCCTGTTGCTTGCTGATGATGTCATCATTAAGCGCAAGATGTGATTGGCCGGTCAATGCAGGGAGCATTGTGGGTAGTGTAGTTCAGGTTCACTTTGGATGTTACACTGTTACTGTCCTCTTGACAAACAAAATGGACTAATTTTAACATTATGTTATTTTATTTCTTTGTGGCTGACGGTATAATTTAATCGCCAAGACTCGGTGGGGGAGAGGAGCTCTCATGGCGCAGCTGTGTACAGAGGAACTTTTCATTTCAATTTTTTAAAAGGACACTTTATTTCTTCAGCTGAATCCCACTGAAACTAACAGGTAAGAATTTATATTTACTATGTGTCTTTTACTCTGCTGATCAATGAATTAATGGACGTATTTCGATTGTTTAAGATGCAGAGTTCAAAGTGTGTGAAAAAAGCAGAAGCTTTTTAGTTCGTACTTCTAATACTGTGTTTTACTGCTTTTGAAAGATGACGACAGTGCTTGGGCTTTTATTCTTTTATTCATTCATTTTTTGTGCATTCTTTGTGATCCTTAAATTTACCCAGCAATGAAAAGGGAAAGTGAAACTGGAAGAAGAAGCTGACAGTGTCATCTGATGTGGCCACGTGCGAATCAATACTAAAAGTTGTCGGTTATCAGTTATCCATAATAAAGATTTTTTTTTTTTTTTTTTTTTTTGCAGTTTATCAGTTTAGTGTCATAAAGGGTAACTTTTCAGTTATCGGATTAACGGTTATCAAAGCTAACTTTGTGGTTAGCTGTGCCCACCACTGCTCTTATGCACATCACTGTGATAATGTAAATTAATTCAGACAAATTCATGAGCCCCTGTATGTCCTGGGCCCCAGTGCGATGGCCCGTGCTGTACTGTCCCTATGCCCCTGCCCATCCGCCCCCGTGACCCTTAACTGGAGTAAACGGTTGAAGATGAGTGAGTGAGAAGTCACACTGGAGTATAAGTCAAAGGAAATCCACAACGAGAAAAAAAAAATAAAAACATTACTTACATGGTAGCCACTCAGTGCTGAAACTAGTTTGATGTATTGTCTTTGGTTTACACCTGTTTAAAATAAGTCATTACCTTCAGTTTATTCACTTTCAATTTATTTTCATTTATATATAGCTCCAAATCACAACAGAGTTGCCTCAAGGTGTTTCACACAAGTAAGGTCTAACCTTAATAACCCCCAGAGTAGCAGTGGAAAGGAAAAACTTTCTGAGGAAGAAACCTCAAGCAGACCAGACTCAGAGGGGCGACCCTCTGCTTGGGCCATGATACAGACATAAATTACAGAACAATTCACAAAACGAATATACAGGACATGTTGTTGGGGCACAGGACAGGAGGGTTTTCAGCACAAATACCACACCCATCTCTGGATGGAGCTGCACCTTACCCCAAGTTTTACTAAATTATAAATAACTTTTTAATGATATGAGATAGAAACGTGCTTTTTTTGTTGAAAAGTTAACTCCACAGACTTTCAAGCCAGCCATTCATCATCTTCCCAGACAAAGATCAAAGACCCAGACAGAGCTTTAATTCATTTAAAAGCTTGACTCTTAGTCTTGTCCATCCAAATTGGAAGTCTCAAAAACCAGTTTTATTTGTTATTATCTATTGTCCACATGGTCGTTACTGTGAGTTTCTTTGTGATTTTTCAGACCTTTTGTCTGACTTAGTGCTTAGCTCAGATAAGATAATTATAGTGGGCGATTTTAACATCCACACAGATGCTGAGAATGACAGCCTCAACACTGCATTTAATCTATTATTAGACTCTATCGGCTTTGCTCAAAATGTAAATGAGTCCACCCACCACTTTAACCACACTTTAGATCTTGTTCTGACATATGGCATAGAAATTGAAGACTTAACAGTATTCCCTGATGTCTGATCATTTCTTAATAATATTTACATTTACTTTAATGGACTACCCAGCAGTGGGGAATAAGTTTCATTACAGTAGAAGTCTTTCAGAAAGCGCTGTAACTAGGTTTAAGGATATGATTCCTTCTTTATGTTCTCCAATGCCATATACCAACACAGTGCAGAGTAGCTACCTAAACTCTGTAAGTGAGATAGAGTATCTCGTCAATAGCTTTACATCCTCATTGAGCACAACTTTGGATGCTGTAGCTCCTCTGAAAAAGAGAGCCTTAAATCAGAAGTGCCTGACTCCGTGGTATAACTCACAAACTCGTAGCTTAAAGCAGATAACCCGTAAGCTGGAGAGGAAATGGCATCTCACTAATTTAGAAGATCTTCACTTAGCCTGGAAAAAGAGTCTGTTGCTCTATAAAAAAAAGCCCTCCGTAAAGCTAGGACATCTTACTATTCATCACTAATTGAAGAACATAAGAACAACCCCAGGTTTCTTTTCAGCACTGTAGCCAGGCTGACAAGAGTCAGAGCTCTATTGAGCCGAGTATTCCTTTAACTTTAACTAGTAATGACTTCATGACTTTCTTTGCAAATAAAATTTTAACTATTAGAGAAAAAATTATTCATAACCATCCCAAAGACATATCGTTATCTTTGGCTGCTTTCAGTAATGCTGGTGCTTGGTTAGACTCTTTCTCTCTGATTGTTCTGTCTGAGTTACTTTCATTAGTCACTTCCTCCAAACCATCAACATGTCTATTAGACCCCATTCCTACCAGGCTACTCAAGGAACCCCTACCGTTAATTAATGATTCGATCTTAAATATGATCAATCTATCTTTATTAACTGGCAATGTACCACAGGCTTTTAAGGTGGCAGTAATTAAACCATTACTTAAAAAGCCATCACTTGACCCAGTTATCTTAGCTAATTATAGGCCAATCTCCAACCTTCCTTTTCTCTCAAATATTCTTCAAAGTAGTTGTAAAACAGCTAACTGATCATCTGCAGAGGAATGGTCTATTTCAAGAGTTTCAGTCAGGTTTCAGAATTCATCATAGTACAGAAACAGCATTAGTGAAGGTTACAAATGATCTTCTTATGGCCTCAGACAGTGGACTCATCTCTGTGCTTGTTCTGTTAGACCTCAGTGCAGCTTTTGATACTGTTGACCATAAAATTTTATTACAGAGATTAGAGCATGCCATAGGTATTAAAGGCACTGCGCTGCAGTGGTTTGAATCATATTTATCTAATAGATTACAATTTGTTCATGTAAATGGGGAGTCTTCTTCACGGACTAAGGTTAATCATGGAGTTCCACAAGGTTCTGTGCTAGGACCGATTTTACTCACTTTATACATGCTTCCCTTAGGCAGTATTATTAGAAAGCACTGCTTAAATTTTCATTGTTACGCAGATGATACCCAGCTTTATCTATCCATGAAGCCAGAGGACACACACCAATTAGTTAAACTGCAGGAATGTCTTACAGACATAAAGACATGGATGACCTCTAATTTCCTGCTTTTAAATTCAGATAAAACTGAAGTTATTGTACTTGGCCCCACAAATCTTAGAAACATGGTGTCTAACCAGATCCTTACTCTGGATGGCATTACCCTGACCTCTAGTAATACTGTGAGAAATCTTGGAGTCATTTTTGATCAGGATATGTCCTTCAATGTGCATATTAAGCAAATATGTAGGACGCTTTTTTGCATTTGCGCAATATCTCTAAAGTTACCAGCTCCCAATTTGGATTAGGGAGACAGACACCCTCTCTACTTTTAAGATTAAGCTTAAAGGTGACCCTGAACCATCCCTTAGTTATGCTGCTATAGACTTAGACTGCTGGTGGGTTCCCATGATGCACTGAGTGTTTCTTTTTCACTCTGCATTTAATCATTGGTGATCAATCTCTGCTCTCTTCCACAGCATGTCTTTTTCCTGCTTCTCTCCCTCAGCCCCAACCAGTCCCAGCAGAAGACTGCCCCTCCCTGAGCCTGGTTCTGCTGGATGTTTTTTCCTGTTAAAAGGGAGTTTTTCCTTCCCACTGTCGCCAAGTGCTTGCTCACAGGGGGTCGTTTTGACCGTTGGGGTTTTTCTGTAATTATTGTATGGCTTTTGCCTTACAATATAAAGCGCCTTGGGGCAGCTGTTTGTTGTGATTTGGCGCTATATAAATAAAATTGATTTGATTTGATCTTTGTGCTCCTCAAAGAAGCTGTGTGATGATGTGTGCAATGTGAGTGTCCAATCGGAATTGGTTCACCATCACATGGTTTTCCAATATCCAATCGTAGGGCAGAGCAGTCTCACATAGTATCACAAAGATCGTTTGTAGAAGAAACGTGTTACTGTCTGGCATGTGAATGCTGTCTGAAGAGCCCCCTGACTGCTGGCTCCATGCGTAAAAGCGCAGCGTTGTGCATATGAATGAAGGTGATCAGCGTAAGAAGGCCTCATACAACCTCACGTGGTCGACCAAAGAGTGCCACTGGGAGAAACGATTCACTACTTGGCCAGGAATATTGTTGAATAAGCCTCTCTCACTCTCACTCCTAAAGTGCCATTTACGCATATGAATGAAGGGGAGGGGGTGTTAACAGGGCCTCAAACTATGAAGAGAGGTTGGTTACAGTGCAGGAACACATTCCAAGAGAGAGTCAAACTCCATAGAAGTAAACAGTTTGTGTTGTAAGCCTTTGTGTAATAGCAGACAGAAATTGCTTTCAGATGTAGCATAAAGACAAACAAAACACACAGACCATTTTGTATCTATTGTTCAAAATGTGCATTTGTTTATTATTAGAACATTAATTTTGTACATTCTGTTCTACAAGACCCAAAACTACCTTTATAAAGTGTCAAAATAGTTGTTTATTATAGTTTGCTGTATGTTTTGAAAAAATATGTGTGAAAATTATTTTCCACTTTATTTTTTCCTTTCTTATTTCTGATTGTAAACCTTTATTACACTTATAAAACACCATTATAGCATATATATTCTGAAAGTACAGGTTGTCCTGAAAAAAAGAGACACACTAGTTGATTGTGGGATACAGGGTGAGCTTTTAACAGCAATAATAAAACATTTATGCCAGGCGAGTGAACTGTCCAATAAATGCCCTCAGACCCCAGAGGGTTAAACGGAGAGAAAAAACAGAATCAGGCATCAGAAAGACAACACATACATTATAATTTGTCAGCATTAAACAACAAGAAAAACAAGAAATATTATGGTGATCGCCGGCCACTAGCCCTAAGCTTCACTAAAAGAATTTAGGTAAAGTTGAGGCAGCGACCCGCTCTGTTTACTAATAATAAAATGAATTAAAAGAGTAAAGAGGATAAAACAAAACTATACCAGTATGCTAGCCATATGAAAGGGAAAATAAGTGTGTCTTTAGTCTGGACTTGAAAGTCTTAACAGAATTTGGGGCATGATAAGAGAAAGCTCTGTGACCCACGGACTTCTTATTCACCCTAGGGACACAAAGTAGTCCTGCACTCTGAGAAAGCAGAGCCCGGGCCAGTACGTAAGGTTTAATTAGGTCAGCTCGGTAGGGAGGTGCCAGTCTGTGAACAATTTTATAGGCTAGTAGTAGAACCTTAAAATCTGATCTCACTGGGACAGGAAGCCAGTGAAGAGACACCAAAATGGGTGTAAAGTGGTCAAACTTGCTGCTTCCTGTCAAAAGTCTGGCAGCAGCATTTTGAACCAATTAGAGACCCCTAATGCTGGACTGCAGTAAACCAGAAAATAGAACATTGCAGTAGTCCAGTCTAGAAGAGATAAATGTATGGATCAGGGTCTCAGCATCAGCCATAGACAGGATGGGACGAATCTTCACTATATTTCACAGGTGGAAGAAAGCAGTCCTCGTAATATTTCTAATGTGGGGGTCAAAGGACAATGTAGGATCACAAATTACCCCAAGGTTCCCCCCTTTTCAGTGTGATGTATGACACACATGCCTAGGCTAAGCGTTAACTGGTCAAATTGATGCCGATGTCTCACTGGACCAAGAACCATGATTTCAGTCTTATCAGAGTTTAAATTTAGGTAACTGTTAGACATCCAGCTTCTCACTGATGCAAGGCAATCTTCTAAGGATTTTATGTGGATGAGATTACCAGCATGTAATTACATTACTCGGCATGTACATTACTCAGAGTGTATAACTGAGTATCATCAGCATAACAGTAAAAGGTAATCCCAAAACACCAGAATATGTGCCCAAGGGGTGCTATATAAAGGGAGAATAGCAGGGGGCCTAAGATGGACCCCTGTGGAACCCCAAACTTCATGTCACTAAGGTTAGACCTTCCCTTTCATTTAAATAAGATAAGATGATGGGTTAAAGCAGTTTCGAGTGGTTTCTATGGGAACAGAAGCACTGATCTTCTTGAAACCTAAAGTTTATGATGTGGTTACAGTTTTGCGTGATACAAATATTAATGCGAGGGTTAAAGTTCGGGTAAGATCGGTAACGGCATAGGTAGACACAGGCAGTGAAAGGAGTGTAAGTTATAAAGTTACATATGTCAGGATGCTGAGATGGATGTGTGGAGTCACAAAGCTGGACAACAACAGTAGGAGAAACATCTCAATAAGCAATGGACAGGAGGTGGAGGTGGTTTTTTGAGGAGGTGCAGGACTGAGTGAGGAGAAGGACAATCAGCCATTCTGAACACTGTGTCAAAGCAAAAAAACGATGAAGAGACAAGAAGAATGAAACCGCTAATCAGCATGTTTGCTGGCAGAAATGTTATTTTAATCTCACTTTCAAACTCTGACATCTGCTGGACGAGCAGAACAAAGGAAGGTCAAAGTGCATCACGCGGCGCTTAATGATGTGCTTTTAAAAGACCGCATCAGGAAGCTGCACAAATGATTGACGGCATGAAATTTAAACAAATGTTGCTTGTTTCTGAAGCGGCAGAGGCGGGTTTGGGTTTTCTCTCAATTAAAACGACCTTTTTGTGTCTCCGTGTTTCTTTCTTAAATATGATGATTTTGAATTCAAACTCTTTGACTGCTGGGAGCCGCTTTGGACCTCAGAGGGTCAAAGACGTTTCGTTCTTTCTTCCCCCTCTTCTCCTCTTTTTTTCCTCTTCACGTTTTCTCTCCTTCCTTATATCACTCTATTTATCCCGCGCTCTCCTCGGCAAATCCAAAAGTTGTCGCCATAGCAACCACAGCTGTCTGCGAAATTACCTAAATCCCCCCCTTTTCTCCCTGTGTGTGTGTGTGTGTGTGTGTGTGTGTGTGTGTGTGTGTGTGTGTGTGTGTGTGTGTGTGTGTGTGTGTGTGTGTGTGTGTGTGTGTGTGTGTGTGTGTGTGTGTGTGTGTTCCAGTGACATTCAGTGGATACTGTTTGGATGTTGGAACAAACAAACGACTCTGGGGGAGGAAAAGAAAATGAGGAGGAGAGGATGTTGGAGAATGAGGGAGTGGAGCGCCGGAGCAGAAAGAGAAGACGAATTAGAGGTGGAAAAGCCTGGTGACCAGTCAGCCGGAGAGATGGACAGAGCAAAGAGAGAGAGAGAGAGAGATAGAGAGAGAGGAGAAAACGCACAGACAGACAGAAACACATACACACACAGACAGAAAGAAACACACAGACACACACACACAGACAGAGAGACAGACAGACAGAGAGACAGAAACACAGACAGACCCACTGATCCAGCGAGACAGGGCAGTGAGTGAAATAGGTAGCGTGTAGAAACGAGGCAGACATGTCGCCATGGTAACACCAAAACAAGAAGAATGGAAGCGGGGGGAGATATAGGAAGCATGCCGTCGCCATGGTAACACAAACGGAGGGATGCTGAGAGAGAGGAAGTGCGGTCCATCGAAAAAATCAAAAGACACATTAAGAAAATGGGAAACCTCGTTCCGCGTATGGCAGCTTCCCTCCTTCCTGCTGCCTGATTTGTATTAGCACACGGATGACGGTGTGCATTCAATTAGTCCCTCCGCCGCGCCGTGCATGACTCTCGGCGTCAGGCTCCGCCGGTGCAGCGGCTTTATCACAGCCATGGAGGAGGTGTGCGGTTGTGGAGAAATCCTGACGGATGGTGTAAACGATCACAGCTTGACATATTATTCTTGGTTGGCCTGTGCACGAGGCAATCTGTTGTCTTATCTCGTGTGTGAGACCAGGCCGGCTTCCAGGACCGCAGCGGAGCTAATTTGGCAAAAGACAATCACACTCAACTGAGATGAAGTCTAGTTGGAGATCGTGTAGCTGGGAAACTTCCCCAGAACGCTTATCAGACGCTGGTAATTACTCTTCAGCAAACACGCCAGCAGATTTGCAACTATTGTACCACTTAAGCGGCGCTCTGTGGAAGCAGACAGGCTCGTGGCGCCGTGCAACCCGCCGAGTCTGGTTTTTGACTGTTTTGCGTTACCCCTGTGTGGTGCTGACGGAGTGTCTTGTGTGGAGGTTTCCACAGAACGCTTGTTAGATCTCTGTGACGACACTGAAACCGCACCAGCGCACAGTGGAACACGCGTAATGGTGCAGGGAGTTAGCTATGGCTAACTGCGAACTAGCCGCAGGTGCTCCATTTGACGACTCGTGGTGTCTTGCTTGTAAATTAACCCTTTTTTTAAATGAATGTGTAGATCTGAGTATCCTCCACCAAGAGCTTTTGTCTCCAGTTTTTGGAGCTGAAGTCTCCTTCAGGGTTGCCAACTCTCACGCATCTGGTGTGACATTCACGCCTTCAGCATCAGTCTCACGTTCTCACACAAGCAAGAAATGTTACACCAAAATAAAAATTACTCCCATTAATTTTGTGTTGATGACTAGATTAGACCAGAGCGCACTGTGTCTTAATGAAAGGAGAGCAGTTTGAGGCGCACACACAAAACAGCTGTTAACATCTGCTGACAGCATTCAGACTGCAGTGTTCTCTGATCGCTGATTCGCTGAAAACCTTGCAGCTGATATGTCAGATGCACGTGAAGAGTTCAGAGAGAGTTCGAGCAAAGCTTTGAAGCTTGTTTGAGTCATCCACTTTTTGAATGACAAAGGTAAGTCTATAAAATAACCTGATAAATCAAACAATCTATTGTCTAATAAAACTGGCTTGTGACTACAGACGGAGCCTCATCAGTGTGTTGACACAGGAAACTACAGACTTCAATTAGTTGCAAACTAGGTCATTTAAAGGACATGTCATATGTTAATGTCCTGGTTAGCAAGTATTCATGATTGTAAGTCTATCTGTGCACATGTGATAAAAAATGTGGTCGCTGATGTATTTTATTACTAAATTATTAGTGACAGAGAAACTGAAGCGTTTTGAACCACTGAGTCAATATGAAGCAATTGTGTTGAAATGGTTCAGCGTTTAAAACATTTGATACAATAAAATATGGCGACATCTGCTAGTCAATCTTTAACATAGCACTTGCATGGAACAATGAAACAGGCACTGTTATGTACAACCCCAATTCCAGTGAAGTTTAGATGTTTTGTGAAATGTAAATTAAAACAGAATACAATAATTTTCAAATCCTCTTCAACCTAAATTCAATTGAATACACCACAAAGACAAGATATTTAATGTTCAAACTGATAAACTTTATTGTTTTTGTGCAAATATTTGCTCATTTTGAAATGGATGCCTGCAACACGTTTCAAAAAAGCTGGGACAGTGGTATGTTTACCACTGTGTTACATCACCTTTCCTTCTAACAACACTCAATAAGTGTTTGGGAACTGAGGACACTCATGATTGGGGATAAAAGGAGCATCCCCAAAAATTCTGTTTTTATTTACATTTTACACAACGTCCCAACTTCATTGGAATTGGAGTTATATGTTTAATAATAAAGGCTTGATGTGCATCTTGAAATTTTGACTATGTTTTTGTTAAAAGATTTAAATTAATAATATACCTGTGTTTTAATGTGATTGTGTCATCATAAAATACTGCATGTAATAGAGCTATAAACTGAGAAATGCTTCTTCAGCTGGGAACTGTTATGACTGTTATGACATTGTTGTACAAAATGAAGAGAATTTGGGGCCTTGAAAGGTTTTTATTTAAAAATAAGTTCATTTCAGTGGTGTTCGGCTCGAGTTTGTTCCTTCTTTCCAGTTTTGGAGAAAAGACTCACGCGGCACAGAAGTTGGTGTCATATGAAGACAGATTTTGTCCAGCTTGTAAAGAGTTAGATAAACAGCTGCCTCCATCCTTACTATCGCTCCTTGCAAATTCACTGCAGAAAATGGTTCTGGGGAGCCCCCCAGACCCCCCCAGCCTGGAACCATCTTGACCTCCAGCCATTTTAAACATTTTTCTTTATTTGCCGCTCAGACGCCTGTAGACGATCTTGCTGAAATATTTTAGAAGAAGGAACAAGGATGGATGTGGAGAGAAGAATCAGAGTTTCCCTTCTATTATTATTTTTATTAGTAAATGAGGAATGTTTTTTTTTTTTTTTTTACATTTGGGTTAGGGTTACCAAAGATTTTTGACATGCACTATGCACGTGCAGTCTCACTCCACCCGAGGTCCCAAAGTTGGCAACCCTGGATATGTATAAAAAACAACATTAACAAAAACTTTAAGTCATTAAAATGATTTGCTTTAGTGCCACTGTAGTTACCTCCACCATGTTAGTGCCCCATCTGTTTGTTTGTGTGTTTGTTTGTGAACAGCCTGGATGGAGCACACAATTTTTCACATGTTGTTATGAAAATTTTACTGAAGATTCATGTCCTGATATACAAGAAATTATTTAATTTTCAAGGTCATAGGTCAAGGGGAAAAGTCAGGAAAAAATGTTGGAAAAAACTTTAATCTTTAACACTGAACGAATTTTCAAAAATTCATGACTTTGTTCAAGAAGATCAAATTTCTTTCATATTTGAGAGCGTTATATAGGATGGTATCCTTTAGCGACTGACAACGTCTCTATGAGCACAGTGCTCTAGTTTCAATATTTACTGAATTTTCAGGAACATAAGTAAGGATCAGGGGTGCCACTAGGGATTTTGGGCCCCATGAAAAGAAATCTTACTGCCACTCCGCATATTATTTTGTCAGTGTTAATTTGTTTTATTAGTAATGTGACTATGTGACTAATGTGCCCATAATGTTGGACATTATGGGCGTCTGGTCGACTTTATTTAGATGTTCTGAGGTCAAAATATAACCTCTGGGGTGATGGTGTTTTTGTGGTATCTGAACCCAGACTGTGGAACAAGTTACACAGTAAAATCACCAGTGTAAAACTAACACCGTCAGTGTTAATTTAACACTGGTGATTTTACTGTGTACCTCCTGATTTATGGACTATTTCTGACCCAGCACTTTTTAAATCAAAGCTCAAGACTTATTTATTTGAACAAGCTTTTAACACCTGGTGGTGCTGTAGCATGTTTTGTTTTATGTGCTGTTTTAACTCTATTGTATGTTTGTTTTATTTTGTGAATCTTTAATTTTACTGTAAAGCACTTTAGACACCGTCTGGCTGCTGTAAAGGGCTTCATAAATAAATGTTGTTTGACTGACTGACTGACTGATTGTTTGGTTGATTGATCTAACCAGTGATCCCATCAGCAAGCACTCAGGATAAAATCTTTGCATATTTCACACGTAGATTTTATTGGATATCTGCTGGACAGGTAACACGACGCTCAGAGGTCTACTTCTTAATCCCAGTCTTAGCTACAGATACAGTGTTCTTATGTGGTTTGTCAAGCTGGTTCCATGGGGAGATTAAAACTAACACTGACAGTGTTAGTTTTAATCTGGTGATTTTACTGTGTAGTTTTTCATACATAGTCTATGGTACACGTCAAACCATGCACATGCTCTTCCTGCTTCATCTTGTCTACAAGTTCTCAGAGTGTACATTAAATTTGTCATGGAATGACATGGAATGTCTGTAATAAAATTTTATGGTCAACAGTATCAAAAGCAGCACTGAGGTCTAACAGGACAAGCACAGAGATGAGTCCACTGTCTGAGGCCATAAGAAGATCATTTGTAACCTTCACTAATGCTGTTTCTGTACTATGATGAATTCTGAAACCTGACTGAAACTCTTCAAATCGACCATTCCTCTGCAGATGATCAGATTAGCTGTTTTACAACTACCCTTTCAAGAATTTTTGAGAGAAAAGGAAGGTTGGAAATTGGCCTATAATTAGCTAAAATAGCTGGGTCAAGTGATGGCTTTTTAAGTAATGGTTTAATTACTGCCACCTTAAAAGCCTGTGGTACATAGCCAACTAATAAAGATAGATTGATCATATTTAAGATCGAAGCATTAATTAACGGTAGGGCTTCCTTGAGCAGCCTGGTAGGAATGGGGTCTAATAGACATGTTGATGGTTTGGAGGAAGTAACTAATGAAAGTAACTCAGACAGAACAATCGGAGAGAAAGAGTCTAACCAAATACCAGCATTACTGAAAGCAGCCAAAGATAACGATATGCCTTTGGGATGGTTATGAGTAATTTTTCTCTAATAGTTAAAATTTTATTAGCAAAGAAAGTCATGAAGCCATTACTAGTTAAAGTTAAAGGAATACTCGGCTCAATAGAGCTCTGACTCTTTGTCAGCCTGGCTACAGTGCTGAAAAGAAACCTGGGGTTGTTCTTATTTTCTTCAATTAGTGATGAGTAGTAAGATGTCCTAGCTTTACGGAGGGCTTTTTTATAGAGCAACAGACTCTTTTTCCAGGCTAAGTGAAGATCTTCTAAATTAGTGAGACGCCATTTCCTCTCCAACTTACGGGTTATCTGCTTTAAGCTGCAAGTTTGTGAGTTATACCATGGAGTCAGGCACTTCTGATTTATGGCTCTCTTTTTCAGAGGAGCTACAGCATCCAAGGTTGTGCTCAATGAGGATGTTACACTATTGATGAGATAATCTATCTCACTCACAGAGTTTAGGTAGCAACTCTGCACTGTGTTGGTATATGGCACTGGAGAACATAACAAAGAAGGAATCATATCCTTAAACCTAGTTACAGCGCTTTCCGAAAGACTTCTACTGTAATGAACGTATTCCCCAATGCTGGGTAGTCCATTAATGTAAATATAAATGTTATTAAGAAATGATCAGACAGAAGGGAGTTTTCAGGGAATACTGTTAAGTCTTCAATTTCCATACCATAAGTCAAAACAAGATCTAACGTATGATTAAAGTGGTGGGTGGACTCATTTACATTTTGAGCGAAGCCAATTGAGTCTAATAATAGATTAAATGCAGTGTTGAGGCTGTCATTCTCAGCATCTGTGTGGATGTTAAAATCGCCCACTATAATTATCTTATCTGAGCTAAGCACTAAGTCAGACAAAAGGTCTGAAAATTCACAGAGAAACTCACAGTAACGACCAGGTGGACGATAGATAATAACAAATAAAACTGTTTTTTGGGACTTCCAATTTGGATGGACAAGACTAAGAGACAAGCTTTCAAATGAATTAAAGCTCTGTCTAGGTTTTTGATTAATTAATAAGCTGGAATGGAAGATTGCTGCTAATCCTCCGCCCCGGCCCCTGCTACGAGCATTCTGACAGTTAGTGTGACTCGGGGGTGTT
This sequence comes from Thalassophryne amazonica, assembly GCF_902500255.1. NCBI lineage: Eukaryota > Metazoa > Chordata > Actinopteri > Batrachoidiformes > Batrachoididae > Thalassophryne > Thalassophryne amazonica. The sequence continues at coordinate 2,602,621 of NC_047114.1, read as the reverse complement.
GACTCATTTAAACTAACATATTCATCCTGCTGTAACCAGGTTTCTGTAAGGCAGAATAAATCAATATGTTGATCAATTATTATATCATTTACTAACAGGGACTTAGAAGAGAGAGACCTAATGTTTAATAGACCACATTTAACTGTTTTAGTCTGTGGTGCAGTTGAAGGTGCTATATTATTTTTTCTTTTTGAATTTTTATGCTTAAATAGATTTTTACTGGTTATTGGTGGTCTGGGAGCAGACACCGTCTCTACGGGGACGGTGTTGAAGTGGCATTGCATGGCACCAGTACATGCTCCAAGGTAATGATCGTATTTTCTGGAGTGTAAGTCACACTGGGGAAGTAACTTGCATTGGACTGACGCCCCGTCCGGGGGACTCGTAGACTATCAGCTGCTTGATGCTACAGAATCTGGATTTAAGTGCTGGCGTCGGGGCCTGGATAGGACTTCCTTCAACATGAAGCAGATTTTATGGAAAACTGAAGTTATCCTACACTTTCAAACTGTGTTTTCACCAAACTACTCGAGTCCTTGTGTGGCCGCTGCTTTTCACGGAACAGTGAGCAGATCCAAGAGTGTGAAGATGAAACCAACACCACCTGGAACGAGCGCAATGAATCAAAAGCTCATCAAACTGCATCTTGTGACTTCAACAAGCAGCAAGTGACAAGTTGACTTGGGAGTCGGCAAAATATATATAACCTATAAACTTGAAGACGTCAAGTCTGACAGCATGGACTAGTGCAGAGCCGTTCACCACACCATAGAACCGCTTTGGGTCCTGGATGGCAACCACCAAGGCAGTCCATCAGTCCATCTCCAACTCTTGAAAGTAACCATCTCTCTGCCACAGCCAGGTGCAATGTGGGTAGAGACATGGTCCATGAACTAAAAAAGTCAAAGCTGATTGTCCCTCACAAAGCAAGTGAAAGTCCTCATCTAACATTTACCCAAAGATCCTCCAAAGAGACCTTATACCAAACACACCTCATTGTCACCTTAAGTTACTGGTGAGTGTCCAAGTCTCAAGAAGCACCAGGACCCTAAAGAGATATCTGCATCATGACAGGTTTGACTTGGGTGTTCTTTTGTTCCTACCTCAGCTTTAACGTTCGGCCACGAATGTTTGCACAGCTCATAATTACGGCATTTCGGAGAGCACTTTAAGGTAGCATCATTTGGGCGTACAGCAGATGGCTTATGGGTAAGTGCTTGCAGTTATGCCTAATGTCTGTTTGCTGTCGGCGTAAAACAGGCTGACGGTTCACTGGCCAGCAGCTATAGTTTAAAATAGACAGCTGTCCCACTCAGGCGAGTTGTTATTCACCACATCGTGATTGTGCATGAAAGTGAAATAAAACGTCACCAACGTCCTCCTGTCTGAGCGCACTGATGCCGCACCAAAAAAAAAAAAGGTTGATTAATGCAGGAAGAACTAAAACATGTTTACGTCTCATTATAATGACCATTCAACCTGGAACATAATCACCCCGTCCACTCCTGTGCAACAGGCAGAAATCCTTAATAAATGCACATCCTCCACAAAAAGGCACTCGTGCCATGTTTTTCTGCAATTTTATCTGCCAATTCAGGAGGGAAAATAAGGAGAGATGGAGAATGTATACTGCTTTTCAAACAAGAAGACTAATTACAAGGGATTAAATAATTGTGTGGGGAATAGTCAGGAAATCTTTTTCAAAAGCTTTTGTTCCAAACCCCATTAATTTCACCCAGCTACGTGTCGGCGATAAAGACTCGACTTATGTGTTGTTTCAAAGGACAAATCTGCAAGACAGTTTCTGTACTATTAAGAAAACAAGGGTTTGTGATGGTGCAAGCAGAGAAGAATTCACACCTGAACTTTAAAACTGTGTCAGGAGAAGTGAGATAAAAGTGCAGAAAACAGTTCAGCCTGAACAAAACTTGAAATCATGCTGTGATTAATCTGAAAATCATCCATTTGTCTGCAGTGCTTCTTTCTCTTTTACTAAGGTTGAGAGCAGAGGTGTCAAACCGGTGGCTGGAGGGCCAGATGCAGCCTGCAAACAAGAAGATTACGGCCGGCAGCTTGTCTCGTTATTTCTAGAGTATGACAAGTGGAAAAATTCTGTATTTTGAATTTAATCCTCACGCCTCCTTTTGACATATGCACCATGTCTGTAATAGGCACAATGTGTCATTTAGTGTTGAACAGAAAGAAATATGTTGCCTTGTGTAGAGCAGAGACGCCATGAGAGGCTAATTTTAGCTGTTCTGTTTCATCATCCACTTGTGTGGAATACTCACACAGAACGCAACAGAGACAAAAACAAGAATCAACAAATTCTTCTTTTATAGCCAGAAAACAAAGCTAATACTCACAATGTGTTAACGGCACTAATCTACTTTGTCTTTACTTCTCCAACTACACTCAACAAAAATATAAACGCAACACTTTTGGTTTTGCTCCCATTTTGTATGAGATGAACTCAAAGATCTAAAACTTTTTCCACATACACAATATCACCATTTCCCTCAAATATTGTTCACAAACCAGTCTAAATCTGTGATAGTGAGCACTTCTCCTTTGCTGAGATAATCCATCCCACCTCACAGGTGTGCCATATCAAGATGCTGATTAGACACCATGATTAGTGCACAGGTGTGCCTTAGACTGCCCACAATAAAAGGCCACTCTGAAAGGTGCAGTTTTATCACACAGCACAATGCCACAGATGTCGCAAGATTTGAGGGAGCGTGCAATTGGCATGCTGACAGCAGGAATGTCAACCAGAGCTGTTGCTCGTGTATTGAATGTTAATTTCTCTACCATAAGCCGTCTCCAAAGGCGTTTCAGAGAATTTGGCAGTACATCCAACCAGCCTCACAACCGCAGACCACGTGTAACCACACCAGCCCAGGACCTCCACATCCAGCATGTTCACCTCCAAGATCGTCTGAGACCAGCCACTCGGACAGCTGCTGAAACAATCGGTTTGCATAACCAAAGAATTTCTGCACAAACTGTCAGAAACCGTCTCAGGGAAGCTCATCTGCATGCTCGTCGTCCTCATCGGAGTATCGACCTGACTCCAGTTCGTCATCGTAACCGACTTGAGTGGGCAAATGCTCACATTCGCTGGCGTTTGGCACGTTGGAGAGGTGTTCTCTTCATGGATGAATCCCGGTTCACACTGTTCAGGGCAGATGGCAGACAGCGTGTGTGGCGTTGTGTGGGTGAGCGGTTTTCTGATGTCAATGTTGTGGATCGAGTGGCCCATGGTGGCGGTGGGGTTATGGTATGGGCAGGCGTCTGTTATGGAAGAAGAACACAGGTGCATTTTATTGATGGCATTTTGAATGCACAGAGATACTGTGACGAGATCCTGAGGCCCATTGTTGTGCCATACATCCAAGAACATCACCTCATGTTGCAGCAGGATAATGCACGGCCCCATGTTGCAAGGATCTGTACACATTTCTTGGAAGCTGAAAATGTCCCAGTTCTTGCATGGCCGGCATACTCACCGGACATGTCACCCATTGAGCATGTTTGGGATGCTCTGGACCGGCGTATACGACAGCGTGTACCAGTTCCTGCCAATATCCAGCAACTTCACACAGCCATTGAAGAGGAGTGGACCAACATTCCACAGGCCACAATTGACAACCTGATCAACTCTATGCGAAGGAGATGTGTTGCACTGCATGAGGCAAATGGTGGTCACACCAGATACTGACTGGTATCCCCCCCAATAAAACAAAACTGCACCTTTCAGAGTGGCCTTTTATTGTGGGCAGTCTAAGGCACACCTGTGCACTAATCATGGTGTCTAATCAGCATCTTGATATGGCACACCTGTGAGGTGGGATGGATTATCTCAGAAAAGGAGAAGTGCTCACTATCACAGATTTAGACTGGTTTGTGAACAATATTTGAGAGAAATGGTGATATTGTGTATGTGGAAAAAGTTTTAGATCTTTGAGTTCATCTCATACAAAATGGGAGCAAAACCAAAAGTGTTGCGTTTATATTTTTGTTGAGTGTATATACAGTTTGAATGTCAGCAGTCAAGGAATTGAAACAAAGGCGCTAGTGTGTTAGCTTTCCAAACTGTGTTAGCTTTCCAAAGCTAACTTCCTGGCACTCAGCACATAGAGTCTCTCTGAAATCTATAGCAAGAATTAAAATTTCTTTCAACATACTTAAGGCAATAAAGCTGGGGGGGGGAGGTAGGAGGAGGAGCTTCACACATAAGACAGACATCATGGAGGCTTCCATTGCCTTGACAAGCTGGAGGCAGATCAACAACAACAACAACGTACAGTATCGAACAGAGCAGGCTGAGACTTGCTTGGAGAGGTGAAGATATGCTCTGGAGAGAAGGGGAATGAAGGGCAGTAGGAATAAGACTGAGTTATTTCCACTGGAAATAAGTTTGCTGTTTTCCTATGTTATCCTCCACTATTTTTGTTTTCTGTATATTTTATGTACATGTTACTTTAATTGGCAAATCAAATCACATACATGTCTGTAAATGAAGGTTTCAAGGTGGTAAAGGTACGATGAAATACTTGGGGTCAACTCCTCAAATAGACTAAATATAAATCCCAGCACCCTGATTACACACAGAGTAAGTATTGGAGTAGAATCCCAAAATGTGACTGCACCATGTAGTTTAGACCAAGCACTATAGATGGTCAAGATAGGGCCCTTAAAATTGAAAGTGTTAGTTCTATCAAAATGCTTTAAACAGGTCACATTACACTCTTTCAGCACTGGCTACGAGGTGTTTTAAAAGCAGATAATTAATGCTGATTTTAAAAAATGTAAAAAAAAAAAAAAAAAACAGGAACATGAGGACAGTTTATCTTTTAATATGTTTTGTATCATTTCTGTTTCTGTTGCTTTAAATTTAAAGGACAGAATGCTGCCATCTTGGAGCGGTCATCGTAGTGATTCTATCAAAAGCACAGTGAAGGTTTGATTTTCTAATGTTATTTTCTGTTTTAATCTTTCTAACATAATATGTGTGAAATACCAAGTGTTCCAATACTTTTGGAGGGCACATTATCCTAACCTTATGATGAGTGCAAAATGAGTGTGGTATTATTACTGTTTTGTTTAAGGTTTAATTTTCACTGTTAGTGCACTTTGTGTCAAATCATAGTCATATCATACATCATATTGATATGACAATATTGAGATACGATAATTTGACCATATTGTAGGCAAAAAAAGAAAAATGCTTAAAAAGGTGGAGGGTCTGGGGGTGGAGCCCCCCCCCCCAGAAGCTGAAAGGCAAAAAATAAATAAATAACTAAATATAAGATAAAAGGCAGGGGGTCTGAAAGGTTTTAGCCATGCTCATGCTCCACTGAAGAATTTACTCATAAAAAGTCTGAAGGACCTAAATGACATGGTGAGATGATGAAAAGCTTCACATATGTCCGTGACATATACATATATCACAACATTTGGAAAGAGGTGTCATTTGATTTAAATGGCAATTCGTAGAGAACGGCGCAGCGTTTGGAGCAACAGAACGGAGGACGATTCTCGTTTCTTTCTTGCAACAACACAGGAGTCCCAGTTAGTGACTTTAATCTGCACAAAAGTGACTCACAATTGACATATTTTAATGGCTTTGAGAGGGGATAAAAAGCAGAGTTGCCACTTCTGAAGAGGAGGGAAACAAAGAACCAACGAAGCAGCAGATCACAGCACTGCTTCATTGGGTCAAGGTTCAAAGCAAAGCTGCGCTGCAGAAACAGTTGATTACAGAGCCGCTGCAGGGTCTGTAATCAATATAGCGAAATGATCATTTTCCCGACAAACACCCTTAAAAACAACGGTCTCTCTGAAGGACCGATAAGGGAATCGTTAAGCAAAAAGGTTACTGATATCGGTGGATCGAATCATTTCTTAACGATACCCGAAAAGAACCGGGATGGGACTGTGGGATTTCAGTTTTTTGTTATTGTTGTTTGTTTGTTTTACTTTTTATCTTTGTTTGAGGCAGATTCAAAAATTATATTTAGTTTTTTTGGAATTTGTCCGGATGAAAGGCTCACATCACCAGTTTGATTTTATGAAGAAAATTCCGGCAGAATATCCTGAAATTATTTCCCCTCAGTTTCATAAACTATTTGTTTTAATTCTTTGACTGTGTGATTCTTTGAGGGCTCCTTCCATGAAGGACAGAACTGTCCCGCTGTCTCTCATGTTTGAGCATGCTGGTCTGGAGACAAAGTACGGGAAAAGGAAAAACAGAAAACTAACAGGAAGGCTGTTTAGTATTACAGCTATTTTGACTATGTATGATGTCATCATATGAAGTCATCATGAAGTCATTCAAACCAATCAATCACAATTATTTTGCAGGTCAATATACGTATGCTTTATATAATTCATCTAGGATTCTTTGTTGTTGAGATACAAAAAAGGGCATTTTCAGAACATGTTTTCTTTGATTTTGACCTTTGACCTGTCTACTACAGAATTTAATCACCTCTAGATATGGATGCAGGCCATACGGTGCACCCAGCACTTCACGTTTTCCACAATTTGTTATGTGAGAGTCTTATTCCAGAATGGAGTAAATTCAATTTTCCCTCAATTCTACTCACAACACCCCATAAGGACAACATGAAAAAAAGGTTTTTGAATTTTTTTGCAAATTTATTAAATATAAAAAATTAAGAAATCATGCATCCATAAGTATTCAGTCTTTGTTCAATACTTTGTTGATGCATCTTTGGCAACAATTCCAGCCTCAAGTCTTCTTGAATATGATGTCACAAGCTTGGTGCACCTATCTTTGTGCAGTTTGGTCCATTCCTCTTTGCAGCACCTCTCAAGCTCCATCAGATTAGATGGGGAGCATTGGTGCACAGACATTTTCAGATCTCACCACAGATGTTCAGTCAGATTCAGATCTAGGCTCTGGCTGGGCCACTCAAGGACATTCACAGAGTTGTCCTGAAGCCACTCCTTTGATATCTTGGCTGTGTGCTTAGGGTTTTGTCCTGCTGAAAGATGAACCGTCACCCCAGTCTGAGGTCCAGAGCGCTCTGGAGCAGGTTTTCATCCAGGATGTCCCTGTACTTTGCTGCATTCATCTTTCCCTCAATCCTGACTAGTCTCCCAGTTCCTGCTGCTGAAAAACATCCCCACAGCATGATGCTGCCACCACCATGCTTCACTGTAGGGATGGTGCCTGGTTTCTTCCAAACACGATGCCAAAGAGTTCAATCTTTGTCTCATTAGACCAGAGAATTTTGTTTCTCCTGGTCTGAGAGTCCTTCAGATGCCTTTTGTCAAACTCCAGGTGGGCTGCCATGTGCCTTTTACTAAGGAGTGGCTTCTGTCTGGCCACTCTACCATACAGGCCTGATTGGTGGATTGCTGCAGAGATGGTTGTCTTTCTGGAAGGTTCTCCCTCCACAGTGGAATGCTGGAGCTCTAACAGAGTGACCACTGGGGCTCTTGGTCACCTCCCTGACTAAGGTCCTTCTCCCCCAATCACTCAGGTTAGACGGGCATCCAGCTCTAGGAAGAGTCCTGGTGGATCTGAACTTCTTCCATTTACAGATGATGGAGGCCACTGTGCTCATTGGGACCTTCAAAGCAGCAGAACTGTTTCTGTACCTTTCCCCAGATTTGTGCCTCCAGACAATCCTGTCTCTGAGGTCTACAGACAATTCCTTTGACTTCATGCTTGGTTTGTGTTCTGACTGTCAACTGTGGGACCTTATATGTAGACAGGTGTGTGTCTTTCCAAATCATGTCCAATCAATTGAATTTACCCCAGGTGGACTCCAATTAAGCTGTAGAAACATCTCAAGGATGATCAGTGGAAACAGGAGGCACCTGAGTTTCATGGCAAAGACTGTGAATACTTACATACATGTAATTTATTACTTTTGTTGTTGTTTTGTTTGTTTTTGTTTTGTTTTTCATAAATTTTCAAAAAATTACCTTTGTAAATGTCGAAGTTGTTAACTGCAGGCAATGCACAGTTTTTGTAGCTATAATATGAAAGCTTAGAGCAGCATGGGACTCCGACGAGGGCGGTCGCATCTCCTCCACTCTCCCTTATCTCTCTGCTTTTAACTTTCAAGTCCCTACTTCACCAGACTGTGAATTCCTCAAAACTATATTGGATTCTGGATCTACTGGACTACTATTGGATTAGCCATGGAATTGATCAGCTGGTCTCTGAATGCTATTGACAACATTTTTTCTACAAGAAGGTCAAGACCGAGGGATCCTGCCTGCCCAGATGGAACGTATCCTGCGGGCTATGTTCTCGACTCCTGTGGGTCTTGGCGTGTTGCATGCTTGGCACCTTTCTCTGTTGAGGATGTCAAGGATTTATTCATTTTTGGTCTTATGGCAGCAGGGCTGGTAGTTTTTGGCTTATGTGCTGCCCTGATCTACCGGAAAATTGGCAAGACGGCGGCATCAAGAACCATAGGCCCTCGCTTGTCCGTCATGATTAACAAGGTTGGCAAGGCAGTGCATTCTCAGACTGCGTTGACTCTTGAACTCAGATGCAAATTGGATGACACCTTGGAGCTGATGCGTGCCTTGCAGTTGAAGTTGAAGGTGTCGGAGGCCGGTGAATATTCTTAATTCATAATTGGGAATATTCTTATTCATAATTGGGAACATTCTTAATTCATAATTAGGATTTGGCTGTTCAGGTGGAACTGTTAAAAAGTGTTTTTCACTGCCCAGCTGCAACACTACAGGCTATCTAGCCTCAAGGTCAATTGCCCACTGTTTACATCCAGAGGAATTTATTCAGACCTTGGTGAGATTATTCGGCTCCATTCTTATCTCAACCCACAAAGACAATAAACTGACTGACTTACACATGGACCGAAGCATGCTCCAGTTTTCTCCTCTCACCTCTTTCCTGCCCCTCCCTTCCTGTGGCTGGCCTCCATTCTGTCCCAAGCTGGCAGGCGGCGCGACGTGACAGTTGCAGTGGCTACCAACACACTCACATCGCCTCAATTTGGAAAACGGGCTGTTTCAAGTTTAGTGCACATAAACAATGTCAAATGTATATGTGTTGTCTTAATTCTGTGCCATTATTAAGGTAAATAAGTAATAATTGTAGATCAATTGCTGTTTGTATGTGGAATGTGAGTGTGGAAATCTCGTTGTTGTAATGACAATGACAATAAAAGCTATCTATCTATCTATCTATCTATCTATCTATCTAAAAAAAATGTCAATGCGAGTGTGGCCCAAAATATCAATTTCATTTTATTCATTTTCTTTTCATTTATATTTCTCCAAAGTTACCTCAAAGTGCTTCACACAAGTAAGGTTAGATCTTACTTGTGTGATAAATATCCTAAATCTGAGGTATTTATAAACCAACTTCTTACTAATCATCACGTTTTTTGTTTTTTGTTTTTCGTGCTCCTGTGACGAAATGAGTCAAATTTTCATGACTTGGCTTTTTTTAACTCACTATTACTAACCCTACTCCTACCCCCAACCCTAACCATAACCACCCCCGACCCCCCCTGCTTCACTTTTAATTTCATGCAGCCATCATGGAATGAATTAGAATGAATTTGTGCTGTAATGCGGCACTTTTTGTCAGAATATCACAAACCAATAGATTAATGTATATTTCGTGCTGCTGAATCACGACTTGCCGTGAGACCAGGTTGTGAATAAATAGTCTTGATTGTCTATCGAGACAATTTATAAATAGTCTTATGCTCTATCGTATATTATTTCCCAGTTGTGTGAGTGAATCATTTAATTACCTGATTTCCACCTGTCTGTGAACATGTCACTCGACTGCCAGATGAGACTCACCTGGTGTTTAGTTCTTGCCTGTTGCTGGCTGATTTGGCTGTTGGGTGTAAATTAAAGGCTGGAACAAGTCTGGAGGTCTGTTTGATGTTGCGTCAGTGAGAAGACGCAGCATTGGTGGTGATGAAGATGAGATGGTGATGTTCAACGGGAAGCTGGAAGACTGATGATGAGTTGTGGTCAACTTATGGAGAATGTGGAACATTTCTTCAATGCAAATGGTACTGTGAATGATGAGACAGTCACCATGTTATTAAGTCCTCTTGGATGTAGTACAAGTGGACTTCAGAGAAACTCGTCCCGACCAGGTCAACCTCGGGACAACACGCTGAAAGATACTGCAGACATTTTAAAGGACACTTTGGTCATTGGGGGAAGGTTCCACGTGAATCACTGCAGCCGACAGAAGACACGGTTACACCGCACACAGCGAGGCTCAAACAGCAGTCAGCTCACTGGGAGTTCGGCGTGGGACTGAACGATGCCCTTCAAGATCGCTCGGTTCGCGGCATCCTCAGGGAGGACTGCTGGATGAAGCTCGCTGGACGAGCGGCTGTTGACTGGCTGAGCTTTTGAAGTGGCTCTGATGAAAATGTCACACAAAGGCACAACGTCGGCGTGGAGCTAATGATCCGGTCCAGTAGGTCCAAGGAAAGAAAGAAAGAGGTAATGACACTTTCTACAGATGCAACAGCAAGAACTGTGCCAGATGAGCGATACTTTAAAGACGCTGTGTGCTACGACTGCAGCAAGACAGGGTGAATCGGGAAAAAAAAAAAAACAGGCTGCAGAAAATAAAAAAAATATGAAAGAGTGAGTTTGGTTTGTTTACATCCAACAGCTCTAAAAAAAAACATCCAAATGAGTCAAATGCTGATAAAGTTACCCTTAATATTGATGGAATCTTGCTTGCCTCTACTGGTGGTTGGCTCTCACTGCGGTATTGTATCACTTCCTGTTCCGGAGCACAGAGGTGTTTTGCTGTATCTGTTAGCTGTTTAATCTGTGCAGTTAGATTGATCTAGACAACTAGATGATTTGTTTCACAGTGTAATCTTCACGTGCCTTAACTAAAGTACTCCCTCTGCTGAATCACCTCTAAATTATTTACACATTATTCACTTTGTGTGTTTTAGGAATCCGCTAGCTTAGCACAGCTACTAGCTCTTAGCTGGTTTAGCATGGCGGCTTCTCCTGTCTCTCCCGCACTTTTCTGCTCCCCCAGCAGATCCCGAGCAGCCGGGAAAGCAGGCCGGCTGGGTGACTGTGAGGAGGAAGCGTAGTCCTAAACAGAAGCCCCTGTACACCACCAACCCGTTCACATCTCTAACCGTTTTTCCCCACTTGGCGACACACCCGCCGAGGAATAAACTCTGGTTATTGGCAACTCTGTTTTGAGAAATGTGAAGTTAGCGACACCAGCAACCATAGTCAATTGTCTTCCGGGGGCCAGAGCAGGCTACATTGAAGGAAATTTGAAACTGCTGGCTAAGGCTAAGCATAAATTTGGTAAGATTGTAATTCACGTCGGCAGTAATGACACCCGGTTACGCCAATCGGAGGTCACTAAAATTAACATTGAATCGGTGTGTAACTTTGCAAAAACAATGTCAGACTCTGTAGTTTTCTCTGGGCCCCTCCCCAATCGGACCAGGAGTGACATGTTTAGCCGCATGTTCTCCTTGAATTGCTGGCTGTCTGAGTGGTGTCCAAAAAATGAGGTGGGCTTCATAGATAATTGGCAAAGCTTCTGGGGAAAACCTGGTCTTGTTAGGAGAGACAGCATCCATCCCACTTTGGATGGAGCAGCTCTCATCTCTAGAAATCTGGCCAATTTTAGTAAACCCTCCAAACAGTGACTATCCAGGGTTGGGACCAGGAAGCAGAGTGGTAGTCTTACACACCTCTCTGCAGCTTCTCTCCCCCTGCAGTCCCCTCATTACCCCATCCCCGTAGAGACGGTGCCTGCTCCCAGACCACGAACAACCAGTAAAAATCTATTTAAGCATCAGTCGGGGCGTCAGTCCAATGCAAGTTACTTCCCCAGTGTGACTTACACTCCAGAAAATACGATCATTACCTTGGAGCATGTACTGGTGCCATGCAATGCCACTTCAACACCATCCCCGTAGAGACGGTGTCTGCTCCCAGACCACCAATAACCAGTAAAAATCTATTTAAGCATAAAAATTCAAAAAGAAAAAATAATATAGCACCTTCAACTGCACCACAGACTAAAACAGTTAAATGTGGTCTATTAAACATTAGGTCTCTCTCTTCTAAGTCCCTGTTAGTAAATGATATAATAATTGATCAACATATTGATTTATTCTGCCTTACAGAAACCTGGTTACAGCAAGATGAATATGTTAGTTTAAATGAGTCAACACCCCCGAGTCACACTAACTGTCAGAATGCTCGTAGCACGGGCCGAGGGGGAGGATTAGCACCAATCTTCCACTCCAGCTTATTAACTAATCAAAAACCCAGACAGAGCTTTAATTCATTTGAAAGCTTGACTCTTAGTCTTGTCCATCCAAATTGGAAGTCCCAAAAAACAGTTTGTTGTTATCTATCGTCCACCTGGTCGTTACTGTGAGTTTCTCTGTGAATTTTCAGACCTTTTGTCTGACTTAGTGCTTACCTCAGATAAGATAATAATAGTGGGCGATTTTAACATCCACACAGATGCTGAGAATGACAGCCTCAACACTGCATTTAATCTATTATTAGACTCAATTGGCTTTGCTAAAAATGTAAATGAGTCCACCCACCACTTTAACCATACTTTAGATCTTGTTCTGACTTATGGTATGGAAATTGAAGACTTAACAGTATTCCCTGAAAACCCCCTTCTGTCTGATCATTTCTTAATAACATTTACATTTACTTTAATGGACTAACAAGCAGTGGGGAATAAGTTTCATTACAGTAGAAGTCTTTCAGAAAGCGCTGTAACTAGGTTTAAGGATATCATTCCTTCTTTATGTTCTCCAATGCCATATACCAACACAGTATAGAGTAGTGCAGAGTAGCTACCTAAACTCTGTGAGTGAGATGGATTATCTCATCAATAGTTTTACATCCTCACTGAGCACAACTTTGGATGCTGTAGCTACTCTGAAAAAGAGAGCCTTGAATCAGAAGTGCCTGACTCCGTGGTATAACTCACAAAGTCACAGCTTAAAGCAGATAACCCGTACGTTGGAGAGGAAATGGCGTCTCACTAATTTAGAAGATCTTCACTTAGCCTGGAAAAAGAGTCTGTTGCTCTATAAAAAAGCCTTCCGTAAAGCTAGGACATCTTACTACTCATCACTAATTGAAGAAAATAAGAACAACCCCAGGTTTCTTTTCAGCACTGTAGCCAGGCTGACAAAGAGTCAGAGCTCTATTGAGCCGAGTATTCCTTTAACTTTAACTAGTAATGACTTCATGACTTTCTTTGCTAATAAAATTTTAACTATTAGAGAAAAAATTACTCATAACCATCCCAAAGACATATCTTTATGTTAGGCTGCTTGGTTAGACTCTTTCTCTCTGATTGTTCTGTCTGAGTTATTTTCATTAGTTACTTCCTTCAAACCATCAACATGTCTATTAGACCCCATTCCTACCAGGCTGCTCAAGGAAGCCCTACCATTAATTAATGCTTCGATCTTAAATATGATCAATCTATCTTTATCAGTTGGCTATGTGCCACAGGCTTTTAAGGTGGCAGTAATTAAACCATTACTTAAAAAGCCATCACTTGACCCAGCTATCTTAGCTAATTATAGGCCAATCTCCAACCTTCCTTTTCTCTCAAAAATTCTTGAAAGGGTAGTTGTAAAACAGCTAATCTGATCATCTGCAGAGGAATGGTCTATTTGAAGAGTTTCAGTCAGGTTTTAGAATTCATCATAGTACAGAAACAGCATTAGTGAAGGTTACAAATGATCTTCTTATGGCCTCGGACAGTGGACTCATCTCTGTACTTGTTCTGTTAGACCTCAGTGCTGCTTTTGATACTGTTGACCATAAAATTTTATTACAGAGATTAGAGCATGCCATAAGAGTATTAAAGGCACTGCGCTGCGGTGGTTTGAATCATATTTATCTAATAGATTACAATTTGTTCATGTAAATGGGGAATCTTCTTCACAGACTAAGGTTAATTATGGAGTTCCACAAGGTTCTGTGGTAGGACCAATTTTATTCACTTTATACATGCTTCCCCTAGGCAGTATTATTAGAAAGCATTGCTTAAATTTTCATTGTTACGCAGATGATACCCAGCTTTATCTATCCATGAAGCCAGAGGACACACACCAATTAGTTAAACTGCAGGATTGTCTTACAGACATAAAGACATGGATGACCTCTAATTTCCTGCTTTTAAACTCAGACAAAACTGAAGTTATTGTACTTGGCCCCACAAATCTTAGAAACATGGTGTCTAACCAGATCCTTACTCTGGATGGCATTACCCTGACCTCTAGCAATACTGTGAGAAATCTTGGAGTCATTTTTGATCAGGATATGTCCTTCAATGCGCATATTAAGCAAATATGTAGGACTGCTTTTTTGCATTTGCGCAATATCTCTGAAATTAGAAAGGTCTTGTCTCAGAGTGATGCTGAAAAACTAATTCATGCATTTATTTCCTCTAGGCTGGACTATTGTAATTCATTATTATCAGGTTGTCCTAAAAGTTCCCTGAAAAGCCTTCAGTTAATTCAAAATGCTGCAGCTGGAGTACTGACGGGGACTAGAAGGAGAGAGCATATCTCACCCATATTGGCCTCTCTTCATTGGCTTCCTGTTAATTCTAGAATAGAATTTAAAATTCTTCTTCTTACTTATAAGGTTCTGAATAATCAGGTCCCATCTTATCTTAGGGACCTCATAGTACCATATCACCCCAATAGAGCGCTTCGCTCTCAGACTGCAGGCTTACTTGTAGTTCCTAGGGTTTGTAAGAGTAGAATGGGAGGCAGAGCCTTCAGCTTTCAGGCTCCTCTCCTGTGGAACCAGCTCCCAATTCAGATCAGGGAGACAGACACCCTCTCTACTTTTAAGATTAGGCTTAAAACTTTCCTTTTTGCTAAAGCTTATAGTTAGGGCTGGATCAGGTGACCCTGAACCATCCCTTAGTTATGCTGCTATAGACTTAGACTGCTGGGGGGTTCCCATGATGCACTGAGTGTTTCTTTCTCTTTTTGCTCTGTATGCACCACTCTGCATTTAATCATTAGTGATCGATCTCTGCTCCCCTCCACAGCATGTCTTTTTCCTGGTTCTCTCCCTCAGCCCCAACCAGTCCCAGCAGAAGACTGCCCCTCCCTGAGCCTGGTTCTGCTGGAGGTTTCTTCCTGTTAAAAGGGAGTTTTTCCTTCCCACTGTAGCCAAGTGCTTGCTCACAGGGGGTCGTTTTGACCGCTGGAGTTTTTCTGTAATTATTGTATGGCTTTTGCCTTACAATATAAAGCGCCTTGGGGCAACTGTTTGTTGTGATTTGGCGCTATATAAATAAAACTGATTTGATTTGATTTGATTTGATGGCAAACTCACTGATATGGAACATGAGGTGAGTTCTGCACAGTTCTTCCTCCGGAGTTATTTGGTTCTTTTAAAGACAAACCACTTGTCGAAGCCCCTGTTCAGCTCCGTACCAACCACAAAATAACAAAGAAGGGCTGATTTTATTTATACACCCCCCCCACTCAACACATTTGGGAGGTGTCCGTCCATGAACTATTTGTTTCCACAAAATAACTACAGAATATCTCACCGGATTGAAACATTTCCTGGTCGTCTATGAAAATGAGGATCACCTGTCATCCAGTATGGCCACCAATGATGCCATCTTGATTTTCCTTTCCACTCAACAGCTAATGAAACCATTTCTATGTGGTGTATGGGCGGGTGATTCCTGTTTGAAAATGAGGGTCAACACACCGCGTGCCATCTTTCACAAACAAAATCATTTCCAGACTTCATTACCAAACAACAGCTTTCCATACACGTGGGGACATGTGCCACAGTTTGTGCTGCTTGTGTGTGAAGATGTGCTTTATGAAAGTCAAATGGTCAAGCTGCCCGTCCTTGTGGATCAGGGCGATGGGCCACAGTTGTGTGGTTGCAGCTGGCTCCAGCACATTAAATTAAATTAGCAGCAAATTAAAGTTTGAGCTGAAATTACAAGCAGACTAAAAATATTGCTCAGGGCGCTCACGATGCACCCTCAGTTCTTCAGTGATGCTTTCTGGTATTAAAACAATTATCTGCCTGTCCGAGGTGTTTTGAAAGTCACCTCCCTCTTTTTGCCATCGAGGAACAGATGGATCAAGAGTTAAAACGGCCGGAGGAGGAAGGTTATCGTCACTCCAGTCCAAGACGGTGACAGACAGCTCCAAGTGTTCCCGAGAGTAAAACAAGATCATCAAGACTTTTATACCTCAACCCACAACTGAACAACTCTCGGCTGCTTTAAGTGAAAGAAAATTATTTTCTAAAATAGATTCTTCTTATCATAAGTATTGCTTTAAAAAAAATACACCGGCAGTCGTACCCAGCGGGGCTTGTTCATGTTCACCCGGCTTCCATTTGGTGTCACTTCCCGTCCTTCTATCTTTCAGAGAATAATGGAGAACCTGATAAAGGATCTGCCTGTGGTTGCCTGTCTGGAAGATTTATTGGTTTCAGTTCAGGGTGTACTCAAAATAAGCAGCAAACTAAATGAAATACGATGCTCCAGCAAGAAAAATGTGAATTAAACAAAAGACAAATTCAACATTTAGGCTTTGTATTGGATGAGAAAACCATCCAACACAAAGAAAAGGAAATCATCCAGCAAGTGAAAACATCTGATCTACCCAAGAATCATCTCCACCAACAAAGGTGAAAGAGGGTTGAAGACATCAAACATGTTCATCAGAAATGGTCGACATTGGCTCAGACACATTTGCCAAATGGAAGAACTAGAACATCCAAACAACTGATGGACAGTGAACTTGTTTGTGGTTCTCACCCAGTTGGTCGACTTTTCAAAGACACTTGGAAAAATGCACTCAAATGTGGGGATAACGTTAAGGGTCAGCAGTCTTTCATCAACAGGAGGCAGAAGGGGCCGGAGCCTGATCGAGAATGAAGAAACTTTACCAGGAAGGAAGTTCTTGCATACAAAAGAAGAACTTCAGAGAGAGAACAGACAAGCTGTGTATGTACCCATCTTGGGGTGCCAGACGTGTGTGTGTGTGTGTGTGTGTGTGTGTGTGTGTGTGTGTGTGTGTGTGTGTGTGTGTGTGTGTGTGTGTGTGTGTGTGTGTGTGTGTGTGTGTGTGTGTGTGTATATATATATATATATACAACCCCTGGCAAAAATTATGGAATCACCGGCCTCAGAGGATGTTCATTCAGTTGTTTAATTTTGTAGAAAAAAAAGCAGATCACAGACATGACACAAAACTAAAGTCATTTCAAATGGCAACTTTCTGGCTTTAAGAAACACTATAATAAATCAAGAAAAAAAGATTGTGGCAGTCAGTAACGGTTACTTTTTTAGACCAAGCAGAGGAAAAAAATATGGAATCACTCAATTCTGAGGAAAAAATTATGGAATCACCCTGTAAATTTTCATCCCCCAAATTAACACCTGCATCAAATCAGATCTGCTCATGGACATTGACCCTATGTATCTTTTTGCAAGGAATGTTTTTGCAGTTTTTGCTCTATGGCAAGATGCATTATCATCTTGAAAAATGATTTAATCATCCCCAAACATCCTTTCAATTGTCCAAAATATCAACATAAACTTGTGCATTTATTGATGATGTAATGACAGCCATCTCCCCAGTGCCTTTACCTGACATGCAGCCCCATATCATCAATGACTGTGGAAATTTACATGTTCGCTTCAGGCAGTCATCTTTATAAATCTCATTGGAACGGCACCAAACAAAAGTTCCAGCATCATCACCTTGCCCAATGCAGATTCGAGATTCATCACTGAATATGACTTTCATCCAGTCATCCACAGTCCACAATTGCTTTTCCTTAGCCCATTGTAACCTTGTTTTTTTCTGTTTAGTTGTTAATGATGCCTTTCGTTTAGCTTTTCTGTATGAAAATCCCATTTCCTTTAGGCGGTTTCTTACAGTTCGGTCACAGACGTTGACTCCAGTTTCCTCCCATTCGTTCCTCATTTGTTTTGTTGTACATTTTTCGATTTTTGAGACATATTGCTTTAAGTTTTCTGTCTTGACGCTTTGATGTCTTCCTTGGTCTACCAGTATGTTGTGTTTGTTGTGATTTGGCGCTATATAAATAAAATTGATTTGATTTGATTCTGACAAGTATAAAAACACAGAGCTCAACTCCACCGTTGGTGCCATTGGACCATGTATGTTGGCATCTCGTGGCAGCATGAATTTGAGTTGGGCTTTCATCAGGAATCACTGGGGTGGTCCACCAGTGGGCAAAAGACAAAAAACACAAAAACACTCGTCTCTGGTCCTGAAGTGTACCAGCCCTGTGTGGTTTCCATGTCTGCCGGCTGTTTCCTAGCTCTTGATTGACTGAGCACAATCTGACTCAGTTAATTCGCAGATGGTGGAGCAGATGAAGTTGTAAAATATGTCATGCAGGTGATCTCCAGGAGCAGATTGAGTAGCCTTTGCTTTATGCACTAATATCTCTCCGAAGAAGAAATTTGACAAAATTCAACAAATAACATGAATTGGTGCTGAAGTTGGATGAAGCTTCTTTTAGTTGTTGAAGTTTTGATACATGAAGCCTTCCAGCTAATTACTTCATGAAAAGCTTCAGAACATGAAGCCTCATTTATCAGCTTATTAGAGAGCTCATGGCCACATCATGTATACAACACTTGCTATGATGTATATTACAAGCTGAAGTCCACATAGAACAATATCAATAGACATGTAACAGCAGGCAATATTACAGAAATGAACACGGAGACAGACAGACCAGCACAGCACTGGAATATTTTAATTTAAAATTTGACTGAATTAATTTTATTAAATTATTGTGGATGCTGAGTCTTTGGAGTCACCTCATCCTTTCACCCACCATGTAGGGCTGACGTGTGATCATGTTCCACTCATGACTATAATGTTTTATGTTGAATTATGACATGAATCAAATCTGATTCATCTTGCTGTGGAGTAAACCGGGTACCTGTCCTCATTTCGTACTAAAGCTTCTGCATTAGTGTCTTGAACATTTGGGGTTCTGTGCCCTTCAACCTTCTGTGACCCACACTGTCTCAGCGTTTGCATCCAGTACCTACAGCGTGCTGGTAGAAACCAAGTGAGACCCCTGAGGTCCGAGCTGTCTGAACCCCGGAGCTCCCAATCAATCTTCTCTCTCTCTCTCTCTCTCTCCCTCTCTCTCTTTCTCTCTCTCTGTGCTTCTCATTCTCTCTCTCTCTCTCTCTCTCTCTCTCTCTCTCTCTCTGTGCTTCTCATTCCCTCTCTCTCTCTCTCTGTGCTTCTCATTCCTCTCTCTCTCTCTCTCTCTCTCTCTCTCTCTCTCTCT